>NW_015652145.1:596280-646404 GCF_001515625.1 Sinocyclocheilus rhinocerous
GAGTGAGCTCTGTGGCTTGTGTACTGCAAACACATACCAGCTTCATCATTGTGTCAGTCACTCGACTCTGTTCCCCTTTCTGGCTTGAACTGATGGTAAAACTAATAACATTATTTACTGTCTTTACATTTATTTTGAAAGATGAAGCTCGCGATTATGGTAAGGGGCGTTACATTTCCGACGAGTGCTTGCGGTGTTCGGCCAATCACAATGCACTGGGTCAGTAGTGACTGGCTCTTTTACTCGGAAGGCAGGGCTTCCTTCGATAGATTGGCCATATAGAGCATTGCCTTTTCCCCCATTTAAAACTATGCACCTTATTTTTCTCGTAACAGAGCGGGCTTGGCCATTTGTAAATTTTATGGGTCTGGCTTCTGGTCTCATCTTCAGCTATTTTTAGCTGTACAAAACAGCTTGTTTTGCTGCTTGATATTGCAAACTGGTGTGTCTTACCTTTCTATTTTAAAGGGGTCATATGATGCGATTTTAAGTTTTCCTTTCTCTTTGGAGTGTTACAGGCTGATTGTGCATAGATAAGATCCCTGAAGTTGCAAAGACTAAAGTCTCAAAACCAAAGAGATATTCTTTATCAAAGTTAAGACTCTGCCACGCCCCCCTAAAACGGCTCGTTCTAACACGCCCCCACATATCTACCTCACTATGTGGGAATATTAGCATAATGCGCCCAAATGTGCACGCAAAGAAAGAAGGCGTGGTTTCAGTAACCGCAGTTAGTGTTGAAGCAGCATGTCAGGGAGACGCTGTGTGTTTCTAGGCGAAAGCAGAAGCACTTTATTTGGCCTTCCGAAAGTAGATGCATTTAGGAATCTTTAAGATTACTTACAACAGAACAGCAATGCATTTTATGGACGACCGTTTCGTGAACCTATGAGAGGAGGTAATTCTGACTTTGCTGTGACAATCTGGCGCTTCTGAATCAGCTACTGTTTTGTTATTAGTTTAAGTATTTGCTTTTGACTGTTCAAATGCGGAGTTTTGCGCATCGTGTGTGTGTGTGTGTGTGTGTGTGCACGCGTGTGTGTGAGAGAGAGAGAGAGAGAGAGAGAGGGCCATATCACAGAGTCAGCTGTCTTAACCGTGGCTTGTGTACTGCAAACACATACCAGCTTCATCATTGTGTCAGTCACTCGACTCTGTTCCCCTTTCTGGCTTGAACTGATGGTAAAACTAATAACATTATTTACTGTCTTTACATTTATTTTGAAAGATGAAGCTCGCGATTATGGTAAGGGGCGTTACATTTCCGACAAGTGCTTGGAGGCGAGACATAGAGGACCTACAATAATGTACAGTATTTGAAAAATAATGTGTTTTTTGAACATTAAAGCATGTCAACATATTCTGTTACACCAAATACACAAAATAATGATCTTTAAAAAAGCATCATATGACCCCTTTAATACAAATATTACATTCTAATTATAATTTTTCTCCTAATATTAATTTGTCATTGACCTGTTTACTGCCGAAACATTTTTTTTTTTAAATACTGATTATATGAAGAAAAAAAAACTACTTAAACTTTGTTATGAAACTGTCTTTGAAACATTGTAATGAATAATTCAAACGTATCTTTATATTTTTTCCCCCCTTAACAATTGCAATATTGAGGTCAAGCGTCATATGTGGCCATTTCCATCACCCTTGGATTTCACAGACCACAGTGCTTTCAGTGGTTGGCTATGTTGAGTGATGAGCACTAGCATTGCCAGTTCCTCTCAAATCAATGTTAACTTGAGTTAGACTTGAGAAATACACAATGGGACGCAGTTTTGTTTTGGTTCTCCTACTTCTATTCTTTCAGCATAGAAGAGGTCCAAGCAAAATTTTGGTCCAAATATCTGCAGTGAATTAGAAGATAAAACAACCGCCACTAATGGGTGGATATTATTTTAAGGACGACCATGTTCCCACCTCACAGCTAGCGTAATTCACCCGTTTTCTTGACAATACCACAAAGAAAGGAAAGACCAAACATTTACTTTAGCTGTCACATCCAGAGAGGAGCCAGTTAACACTGGGAAATGCCTGGACTTTTTCTTTGTCGAGGTAATATTAAAATAGACAACGCATATGTAAACTAAGAATGCCTAGGAGGTGGAAAACATGGTAAATAACAGCGTTTAACACTTCACATCACATTATCAAAAGTATTTTTCATTAACAAATTGGTATTTTATTTAGAAAAGTATCTTTATTGAGTATAAATAAACATAATAAAACAAAACTTTTGCTAATTAGACTAAGGCTGCAAACCTTTTTAGGCTTGCTTTGGGTTGGGAACAATATATTCTGCTGTCCACAAACATTTGCACACAGAATTGTCAAATGAATTTTACTTAAATACAAAGTTTCTTAGTGAGAAACTAATCAATTTCTGCTTTAAACAGGAGCCCTGTGCCTGGGACAAAAGCGCATGTATAACTGACCTAAAGTCAATGCCCTTCATCCAAAACCTCTTGAAGGAATGGAATAAAGGCAATTATACAATTATATACACTGTACAGACAGAACATCTGACAAACATTCTATCATCATAGAAAATAAATAAATACACTTTAGTGCATTAAAAAAAATTAAATTAGAGCGTACCAAACTCAGTTTGGTTCTGCACATCGCTTCTCACACCGAGTCAAAGACAGTCCAGCTGCCTTGATTTTTATTGAATGTTTGTATACGTTTTGTTCAA
Organism: Sinocyclocheilus rhinocerous; assembly: GCF_001515625.1. Classification (NCBI taxonomy): domain Eukaryota; kingdom Metazoa; phylum Chordata; class Actinopteri; order Cypriniformes; family Cyprinidae; genus Sinocyclocheilus; species Sinocyclocheilus rhinocerous. The sequence goes on from NW_015652145.1 coordinate 598,991, forward strand.
GAAATTTAAATGTCAACACCATTAAAAACAAAACAAAACAAAGGGCAGCTCTAAATGTCCAACAGTGAAATTCATCAATCAGTAAAACATCCTATTCTTGATAAGAGGGGTGACAGGAAGTGTCTATCCACCTGTTGGGCATAATTCAGTTGTCCTTGACAGATTCTGCATGATCAAATTTCCAAAGTTCAATTAATCATACTTGTTAGATTGAAACATTTCATGGTATTTGTTCTGTTTTGTTTTATATCCCGATCCAGTCGATGAGATGTAATGATGAAGTTCTTAAAACTAGGGATGCACAGCTACTTTCTGGAACTAACTGATAACAATACGTCACTACGACTAAGGCTGCAAATTATACAATACTTTAATGAACCAGAAGTTCATATTCAGTATGTTTCGACGTAAATTTGAGCACTTAGTTCACAAGTTTTTCCTCTGTTGTGGAGGTCGCCACAGTCTACTGCGTTCTTTACTAGGACTGTCCAGCATCTCTCCACCGCTGTGATTCACTGCACGGTTGTTAGTATTGGAGCATTTTGAGAGTATGGGTACCAGCAGGGGCGCCGCTAGTGTTTCTGGACCCCTTGGACAGTTTTTGCCTCAGCCCTCGTTGAAATTGCAATCGCGTCCCAGGGATTGCGTCGGGACCCTCTCTGGTCAGGGCCCTTGGAATCATCCTAACCTTCACCCCTTTGTGGCGCCTCTGATTTCCAGTATCGGTACTTAACAATAAAAAACACGGACAGAGGCCTGAGTCCATTCTTGGTCTTCTAGTGCTGGTACTTAAGAGCTTCAATGGCACAATTGCGAAGTGTTCAAACTTATAATGTGCTCTTAAAAGTAATCTATACTGAACAAAAATTCAAAAGTCAGTGATCAAAAACAAGTGCTCAGTGGTTCATGATCACTTAAAAAAAATGCAAAATGTGCATAAATATGTTCAGTAGCAAAAATGATGCAAATCAATCGCTTATCTTAAAAGTACCAAAATACGTGCCTTCAGCTGCTGGGTCCAGCAGCCATGCATTGGATACGCGGACAAAAATACCATCGCCCTTATTCAACTGGATGCCTCGGCCCTGCTCCACGCAGTACATGTTGTACGTGGCGATGTTCCACTGCAGCGTGCCGCCGCTTTTTGTAAGAAGAATAGGTGTAATTACCGACTGCGTGTGCTTCTCGTGATAAATGTATTGAAACAACTGTACATTGCTGACGTCCTCTTTGCCCGAGTCGTGTTCTTCAGCGTATCGAAAGCAGGTCTTGGCATATACATAGTAGTAGCCAGCTTCCTCCACTAGAATTCGTCCGTCATGGTATTTCATCTTCTTCAAATTCAGCCCTTGAAAATCATCCCAGGTGATTATGGTTAATTCATTTCGATCTTCTGCAAAAGCAACAGTCAGAAAAAACACAGTTTGATATAAATATGGTTATATGTTACATCAAGATCACTTCCGTTCTCTTTAGTTATATAAAATAGAATATATTTTTCATGACAAAACTAAAGCCAGTCAAAGTCACAAGTCTCTAACATTTCAGGAAACATTTCATGCCACGTGATTCTAAAATATACAGCATATGCTTACTGGCTGCAAAGTTAGTCGGCGTCTTGATCGGAAGGTGAGCTGACGGCATGCGTGTGTCCTTTTTTTGCCGAAATCTTTCCTTCTTCTCCTTGCAACTTTTGATTGGATCGGCTATTAAGGTTTCACTGTGCATTTCCTGAGAAAGAACAACCAAACACATTACTGAATGATCTTCACTGTGCAGACTCCTATGATCATGTAGACTCCAATAAGAAAACAAATAAACAATGGATATTTGTGACCCTGGACCACAAAAACAGTCATAAGGGTCGATTTTTCGCAATAGCTGAATAAATAAGCTTTATCCAGGGTCACATTTAATGTTTATTGTAGATCTCTCACATAGAGGAGTGGGATTTTGGACCAGTGACATGACTATTCTAATAGCTCCAATAGTTCCATAACCTCATGTTGTAACCTCAGGCTGGTTGGGATAAATATCGTTCTCCGATCAATTTTCATGGGTGAAATCCATTTGGAATCCATGTGATTGGGAATTTCAGGTTTATCGATTCAGATTTCGCTCAGGTTCAGTTGGGCATGCGAATGTTCTGCAGTGACAAGCTGCTTTGTTACAAACAAATTTCTCTGTGAGCTACACTAGGACGGATGGATGTAGGAGTTACAGACTTTAACTCAACACCATGCATGATAGGTGAGACCATGTCAAAAAAGATTCGCAAGAGATGCAATAACAATGTCAGGCTACAAATGTGTCATGCTGTTTCCTCTCTACAGTTTCACCTGCTCGGGTATGACTGAAATGTCAGAAAGTATTAAATGTCTGTTAGCGTGCAAGGTGTCTTTAAAATGGAGTCAACAATCCAGCAAGTCCAGCAAATCTGAAACACACTGAATTCTTAAATACGCTCCCTTCAACTTGAGCATGTCGCGGATATGTCAGCATTTTATGTATGATACCACAAAGAGATTTATAAAAGTGGTAGTAGATTAAGGCATAAGTAAAAGCTATATTTATGAAATATGAACTAAATATCTAAATGTGATAATATTAGGGTTTTTTTGTCCTATACTAGCATTGAATAGCAAACAAACACAATAATTAGAGTTCTGGATGTTGTTCGGTGCTCTGACCTTCTTACGAATTTTGGTAGACCGCAAAGTAGGCCAGCAGATACAAGCTTCAAACTAGATTGCATTTGAGCAACATTAAAAAGCCATGGCATAACATATATTTAAACACTTTTTTTCAGGTTTACATTTCCTCTGAAATAAGTTCCACCAGGGTAATGATAAAAACAGTACACTTCTCATGACCTGGCAAAGCAAGCTGTCAGGGGAAAAAAAGGAAACCTTCAAAAAGATCATGAATAGACATTTTATATAGCATTAAAACCATAATATAACGACAAGCCCTCACAACATAAACAAAGAAGGAAATACTCTTTTAAATTCCTGTATGAACTAAAGTCAACACACTTTATCTCTCCTCTGATCTCTTTTCCCAGATTCTTCTGATATTGAGACAAATCCATTTCTTAACCGCAGCCGAATGCCTTTTCCAAACCCTACAATTACACTCTACTATATGAGCACAGCACAATGAGCATAGGAGAACTGAATCCATACGGACCATATATAGATGTTTAAGCAAGTCCTTTGTAATTATAGAGCCAGTAGCCATGAGACATGGCTAAATATCCAAACTAAGCTCCTGACAAAGAACAGTTCCAGGGACTTGACCTTATCACAAGCGACTACATCATAACGGTTAAGGAAATGCTGTAAGCAGCCATGGTATTGTGGCGTGTTTATTCTTGTCTTTAAACAAAATAAGTGAAAATACCAATGCAGAGCCCATTTTTAACAATGGGACATTGGCACCATTAATGCAAGAAGCACATTCTGCTTGTCCAATAAATACTACTTACAGATCACTGATACATGTGTCAGAATGTCCTTGTTTGTGCTAACAGAAGGAAATGCCTTGCTATAAGCACGTGAAATGTTAATAATGCTAAGAATGACGAATGTCAAAGTAGTCTCCGTTTTTTGGCATACCATCACACCCCAACCAGCAAAGATTCCTAAAGGCAAACTGTGTTGTGTAAAATGAGGAAAAGAACTGCAAACTGCAAGAAACTGCAACCTGATGCGGTTTCTGCGTCTGAGCCAAAATGCACAAACATGAGAAACACAGACTCGTCTTTTGAAGTTTATTAGCTCACCTCATTAGGACTCTGCTGGGCTGAGGCAAGGTCGACCTGTAAAACACAACAAACACAGTTCAGTTACACAACTGCATCCAGCAGGTAGTACCACTGCACACTGCATGCTTTTAATGAACTAACGGGAAAGCAGGCTTAGTTTCATTAAGAAGTTAAACTCCGCTTGACATGCTCAGAGAACAAAAGTGATGTAAGATGTGCATTTAAATCCAATTCGATGAGAACTATTATGTTAAGCAAGGTAAAACATCCTGGTTATTCTCTTCAGCCATGTCCTGACCAATGCAATCCTTCAGCATGGGTGGTAAAACAGAATAATATCATCACATGGGGATTAAATGAGGTGCTTATTATGTTCAGATTACATACTATAAGCAGCAGATCCACATCTGCACCCGCAGAATGCTGCAAAATGGAACGGTTGCCATTCATAAAATTCTACAAAAACTATTGCTTTCGTTTATTGCATATTTTGACTGAATCTTTTTTACTAATACGAGTCTCAGATCTCACATTTTACCATGGTAAAATCTATTCCCCAGAATTGCATAGATATAACCTCAAAATAAGTGCAGAAATTGCAAAAACTTATTTCCATTTGGGTCTAATGAAGGAGGGGGCTTGTCTTCGTCAAGTATCTTCAAGTAAACAAGTTTTTCTGCTATCACTACATCAGCCATATTTTCGGAAATGATATAAACTGTTCTCACAGAACTTAGATTGAGAGTATTTAAAGCAGTAGAACTAGGGCGTAAACACCTATCTGAAACTATGAATAGTGCAGGTGCTCAGTTACAAGGTAATATGATATACTGCAAAATCCAAAAATCCGAAAGTAACACCAGATGGAATGCTGACAGACAGAATGAGAGAGACATGCAGTGTGTGATTTTATTCTGCTTTCCTCTGATGCACTGAACTGCATTTGAAATGCATGTGCTATAAAATGAATGAGAATAAGCTTTTCGCGAATGCATTTCATTATCATATAGGGCTGGGTACTTGGGTTATGTTGAGGATTGTCCCTGCATCCATTTCTGAGGATAACATGAATCATGAGCCAAACGCAACTGACATTCATCTTTTTCCCTTTCTTGCATCTGTTTCTTTGGCCCTCCACCAGCACACGAGAGAAGCCTCCGACATACACTGCTGCGTTCGGGCCAAAGCCTCACAAAACAAGATGTCATAATATTCTCCACAGCATTCAAACTACAGGAGAGAGATCTGGGCATGACAACGTGAGAGCTGTTTCTCAGCATCCCATTCACTGCAGCTCCACCAAACACTTAAGTATCAGACCACCAGATGAGCAAATGAAGTCAGAGGGAATGTTTTGGAGAATAAGGGTGAAAGGGCAAACTTGACATGACCAGCAAAAACAACCTTCCCAAAGAGGAAAAAATAACTCTTTTTAATTCATCACAATTTCTGAATTCAGGAAATTACCTTCAATATTATTTAAAAGCATCTTAGGATGCAGCTAGAAAGTCTAGACAAAGAAGAACCTTTGACCACTTTTATAGCTCGGGTGACTTTAATATTATTCCAATGTACTCAAAAAAGAATGAACAGTCATGTCCAACCTTTTGATGGACACTGTATGACTTTGTATCACTTGTGGGAGACCCTCAACAACAGAGTAATGTCTGTTTTCTCCAGATTTCTGGAAAACGCAGAAAAAGGAAAGCAGTGCTGGAGCAACAACACATTCATGAAGATCAACATTGCCAAAAACCAACATTTCCCGCGTCAGCAACTGGATTATACAGTTATTCCCAGAACAAAACTTGTGTGCAAAACTAACTATTTAAACATTTAATAACCATCAAATTGAACTACAGTAACGTGTGCGAGCAAGTGCTTGTGAATCAATAAATACTGTGAGATCTACACATAAATTGCCTTACATTAATATATTTGTGAAGTGATATTAGTAGCAGTACACACGTTTAACACGTTTCTTGTCGCCTGCAAGAACACAGAGATTCAACTCACTACCACATATACTTTTTTAAATAAACCAGTTCAACCAATCTGAATCAAAGTGGAGCGACGTTTACATTTCAGAGTTCAAGTCAAATGATCTGTTGAATGTTTTTTATTTTATTTATTTAGTCATTTAGCAGATGTGAATGTGCGACTTAATTGGATAGATCAAATTCATACCTTATTATTATTATTATTATTATTATTTTAGTCAAACACTAATTACCTTCAACAGTCGTGCAGCTTGTAAAGTATAGAAACAGTTGGTTTAGGAAGCTAGGTTCAAAACACACTCGGCACAAAAAGCACTGAGTGGGCACAAGACGCTTCTTCGAACGCGCGCTCCTTCTGATGTTCAAACGCGGCGCGTCTCACACACTCTGAACGGTCCTGCAACGCTTGACATTCAGAGTTCAGAGCAGGTTAAACGAAAGCAGGCCTCAAAACTGCTGAAACGCAAGTAAAACTAAGATGCATGCACCTAAATTGTGACAATGCCTTTAAAAAGTGTTGTAATGAAAGAGTTTATTAACTGTTTTCCCCCGAGCGCATTCCGCCTGTCTTTGCTTCCTTGAGAGTTCCTTACCTCTCGCAGATAACCGGTTAAGTGCAACAAAATCGCCACACTCGACGCGACCTGCAGCAGTCCCATGACAGCGAGCGTGCCGAATATGAGCGCTCTGTGCGTGGAGCCCGTGTGCGGAGCGCGCGCCGGAGCCTCTTCCATGTCGATATGATTCCGCAGGTACTCGCGATAATCATTAGCTGCCATGAGCGCTCGATCGCGGCACAGATCCTCTCTCAGTGGGAGGACTCGACAAATGATCAACGATTCATATAAACACGTGGGTGGGCAATGGCTTTGGCTTCGTAGACAGCCAATCAGATAATAGACACAGATGATCTCGCTTTTTCATGTTTCCTTTTTTTCTTTTCTTCACTTCTTTTTGCGTGAGTTCAGGCAAGAGCAGGTTGCTGTAGTCATATTGCTATCTAAAGCGATTACCATATGAGGACTACACTGGCCTTTACTTTCTACTTATAAATGTTTTGAATAAATCAAGGTATTTGTTATTATTAATCTTTCCTCGCCACAAAGTAACTCACAAACCGCAATGAGATTAAACTGACAGCTTCCTAAAACCAGTAAGATTAACATGACCAGTGCATAATAATAAACCACTTGTATTTTAAACCCACTGTAATGGGACTGTGTTGATAATGACTTACTTCCTGGAGTGATGTAATATTGTTGGCTCCTTTCTGTTGTAATACTGAGACCACACAAGACTGTGGCTCTGCTCAATCTCGTGCTACCTAACTAGACAGCATTTATTGGTGTTATACCTAGTGATCTGCCTACCTAGTCAATCATTTTAGGCATCAAATCTAGTGAGCTGCCTATGTAGATGCCAGTTTTTGACATCAGTGAGTCGCCTACATAGACAGCATTTTTGGTGTAGGCCTAATACCTAGTCAGCTGCCTTCCTAGGCAGCATTTTTGGTGAAACGCCTAGTGAGCTGCCTACACAAGACAACATGTGCTCATGTGCTACCTAACCTTTATGGGTTTAATACCTAGTGATCTGCCTGCCTAGTCAATCATTTTGGGCATCATATCTAGTGAGCTGCTCGCCTAGACATTAAGGGTGTCGATGTAGACACCAGTTTTGGGAATTGTGCCTAGTGAGCTGCCTCTCCAAGACAACCATTTTTGGGCATCATATTTAGTGAGCTGCCTATGTAAACACCAGTTTTGGACATCATATTGAGCTGCCTACCTAGACAGCATGTTTTGGGCATCATGCCAAGTGAGCTGTTTACCTACAGTACGCTGATAGCACACGTATATCGTCTATTTGATGTCTGCATTTCCATCTGCAAGATGTATTTTTTAGAGTGTTTGCTCATCTGCGATACATCTATAGGACATTTCCTATCAGATGTCAAATAAACGTTTAGAAAATGTCTTTAAGATGTTTATAATTTAGAGTGAACGTAAAACTGACATCTTAAAGATGTCTATCAGATGTTTGTACACAGCAGATGCTTTCCAGATCAAGCGATCTTTAACAGACATCTTGCAGATGTGCATGTGTTATCTGGGTAGGCAGCAGGTTTAGGGACCATGTCCTTCACAACATTTTTGGGAACCATGCCTAGTGAGCATTTTTGGATGTCATCATACATATTGAGCCACCCAGGTAGAGTGAAAAAAAAACAAACGAGCTGACTACCTAAAGCAGGGGTTCTCAAAGTCTACATTCAAAGGTCCAAATCTGAATTTTCATCAGTGTCAAAGGTCCGGACCGGAACAATTGGTTATTACAAAACTTGTTTTTAATAAACATTCATAACAGAAACGTGCAGTGCTCTGTTTATTCAACGAAGTAGAATCCTATTGGAAAATCTATTTGTGGAGGTCAGTTTTGATTTTGTGACGGGCTGCCACAAATAACTCACTGTATGGGAAACACTGGACACTGCTATAAGTCAAATGGCCATAATCTAAGTGATAACAAAAATAAATAACTAAAAAATCACTCATATTAGCGGTGAAATGTCAAACGTCATATGCTCACTCACTGGATGTCATGACAACAAATGTCATGAAGGAAACGTTTCAATATCTCGCCTTCGCTTTCATTTCGGACCATCTCCAAAAAGACATTAAAAAATGATTGCTGATTTTTTGGCCGATATGTGTTTGGCCGATTTTTTCCCCATTCTTCATCTCATAAAAGCGACTTTGAGTAAATGATTATTGCAGGGCACAAGATGGTAATAGTAGTAAAATTGGGGCGGGTCCGGACTTTGAGAAGCACTGACCTAAAGTATCACAAGCGCATTCCAAGTAACGTTATCCTGTCTAAGAAGGCAGCTCACTAACTTTTCAGACACCAGCGAAAAGTTTATTAATACTGCTAAAACAGATGTTTTTGCTCCTACACAATCTATACCGTATTGAACAACTCACACAGAATTCGACATTAACAGTCCAAAAACAGATTTTCCAAATAACGCCTACATTTCAGATCAGCATCCATGATATTCCTGAAGAAAATCAATTAGTCACTGAGTGTTTATCTTAACTTATAAACACACTGAAATTCCTCTTGTTATTGCCAAGCAGAAGCGATGTTAAAAAGAACAGAGCTCTGTAAACGATTGTGCCTTTTGATGTTCAAGCAATTACAAATCCCAGCAGAAAACCCTTTTTTAAAAGAGTTATTTTAGGCAGCTTCAGAGAAAATGCAAGTTGAATTGATGAATGTCAACAGAGTTCATGTGCTTGGCTTTCCCCCATTCATCCAGCCTCCAGCGCTGAAACTTGTAATGCTCCAGCATTCTATCAGCGTTTTTTCAGAACCACATTTATTACTCTGGTTGCAGATAGCACCATGCTGGAGTTTGTGTGACTTCTGTGTAACTCGCGTCCACTCGCAGTGTTTTGGCAACGAGCATTCCTGTGGATGACGATCGGGTCACCTGCATTCCCCTTCCAAAATTAGGGCAAGGCCAGACAAGCTCGAACACACTTCGTAACCGTATGAACTTGGCTGCCCTCGTGGGGACCGCTATCCCGCAGCACGCCACGTTCACTCGAGAGTCATTAATATACCGTGAGAACCCTTGTTTTGCCGTGGGTTTCTCGTGCCTTCAGCTATTTTCCACAGAATGCAGGCGCTGTGGCAGGAAGGTATATTTATACCCTTTTGTTTTGCCATGTGAGCTGTTCTTGCCCAAGCCAGAATGCAGTTGAATACGCCGAACCCAGCACTCCCAGAATATGACAGACGGCTAAAACCAGGCAGCGTTGAGAGCAAAGCAGCCGAAACCACTGGCAGGCACTTTCCTCAGTGCTGAGCAGGCCCCGGGTGCATATTATTAGCTCTCCTGTAAGCGTGGTACTGTACACACAGGATGAGCAAGAGCACCACGCCAGAATCCTTCCCATGTTTCGCAGACTGTGGAGTCACCGTGAGGATGTTTTTTTCTGGCTGCAGACTCCATGTGGCTACGATAAGTGTCTCAGGCCAACCGCTTTCTTTGCATAAACTTCACAATATTTCAGCACTCAAGCAGAGGCAGGAAGTTCGATTTGAAATATTAGCATCACCGCAGAGGCTCGCTCTTGGGATTTTGTATCCCATGGAACTTTCATTGTCCTTTTAGCCTGCGGGATTACATATTCATAGCTCTTACGGTGCTTAATAAGACAGAAACAGTGCTGCGGTCATTGCTCATATTAATCTATGATCAGTGTAAGAGCTGCATAGGCACAGAATTAAGAAGCCGTCACGTTCCAGACTTCAGAAATGGGACATGAAAGAGTGCAGTGTTGTCCTTTCCCTTCTCCGCCACATCCTGTGTGGTAAGTCATCTCAGAGCACACAAAGAATACCCGCCTCTTCCTCTTTTCTCCTTACTCGCTCTCTCTTTTATACACCGTAACAGAAGAGGTCTTGAAAAGGGCACTTAAGCTCTGCTCTATGTCTGTGTCGTTCTGCGCTGTTTATACTAAGTCTAATGAAGATTATTGCAAAACAACCAACATAAGTTGGCAGGTCCACATGTGCCTTCGATGCACACTGCACGCAAACTTGGCAAGAGCTCCAAAACACATGGCACGCTGCTTTCTAATTGTCTGGCGTTGTGCAGGATTCACTGGTTTAGTCTGTCAGGGAAATCAAAATCATGTTTACAAGTCCCTATGTGACTATAATAAGGGACGTCAAGTCTTAAAAATATACTAAAAACAGTTTCTCTTGGAGATTGGTCCCCTTACATGTCGGTCAGACGGCCACTTCCTCTCTAAGTAGGCGGTTCTTGGCCATACTAAACTGCAAAGTGGACTAGACTTTATGATGGTAATAAAAAAAAAATTGTGGCTACATGAAGACACGGGGGAATGTGGTTTTCACCAAACACTGATTTGAAAACATCACTTGCGGATGTGCCAAAAATATTCAGGCTTAATACATATATTCAGTTTCACTTTATGATTAGTTTCACTAGTTGGAATACAATGCAGATTATTAGAGCATGTGTCAATGGTTTGACAGACAAAGACTGCTGTCATGCCAGAGGAATCACTAGTGTACGCTCAGCCTTGGGATTATATTGTCTAATTGCTTCTAGTATTTCTAGCAACTGTTATGAATCTTGTGCCAGCATATGCTGTGATCAGGTTTACCATTCTGAAGGAGGGCAATGGCTAGCATAAACTCTTATTTTGATATGTGATCTATTGTTATGGTTAGAAGGCAGCTTATAAAAATGCTTGGCTTTAATACAGTAGAGCATTCAGAGATTTGGCCTGGGTCAAAGTCTACATTATATTTTTCAGTGAACATTGGGACAAAACCCACATTTTTTTTTTTATCATTTTGAAAAAAAATAAATAAATAGACTATAACAAACAGCTGGAAAGAAAATGTTTTGATCGCCCGTTCCGTAATGCATCTTGATTGTATCAGATATCACATACTTGCTTGGTTCCAAAACCTAGTGAACTGGCAACAGAAGCAGCATTTTAAGGCATCATTGGCATGCTTCGATGTTAAAGCCCAAAGTAAACATTCGTTGTTCACAGACAGTTCGTGTGACGTAGGTTTCAACATCAGCACAGTTCGCTAATGTCCGTGCACACTGTCCACACACAGCCCGATTTTGTATCCTCAAAGATAAAAAAGAAAGGTCCATGAGATACTACTATAACCAATATTTGTGTGGTGCACACAGATTCCCAAATTGGTGATTTGTGAGGTTTCATGATGGTCAAGATGCTGACTTAGAAGGCAGCTGCCTATGTAGGCAGTAGACAGCAAGGCAGCACAATAGGTTTTGGTACAGCACTAATATAATTCAGGTGGTGCTTGCTGTATCACTATGGGGCGATGATTTTAAGATGAACAGTGTGGAATAGGGCAGTGGTAGACCATTACAGCTAAACCGTCAGTTAGAGGCTGCCCAGTCTCTCATTATCCCAAGATGAATTGCAACTGGCTCCTTAGTGAGTGCACAGCCACATCCACGACTCCTGTCAAGACCGAAACATGCAGCATGTCACCAATTTAGCACTGCCTCCCTGCCTCTTCCTGCACTCCTCACAAACAGCTTCCTGCTTGTTTTTCCGTTAGTTAAGGCCTAATTCGAGTAGCCACAGCGCTGCCCATGTTAAGCCACTGACAGTTTTTCCCAGCCTGCATCTCTAGAGCTTTCCAGTTGGCAAAGAGTTCCTGCCCTACTGACCAAGGTATTGCCACTGTGAAGATGGTACAACTTGCGGCTGCCACAGAATGTGTCACTAGTTATTTACTTGAATTAAGTCAAGTGAAGTCAAGTTTATTTGTACAGCGCTTTTCACAATACAAATCATTGCAAAGCAACTTTACAACAAATTAAGTTTCTACAATATTTAGTGGTAGCTTATCAGTGGGGACTGTCAGTTAATGTACATATGGCAGAAATGTACGGAAAAATCAATTAAAGACGTAATCAAACAGACGATGAACACTATTAACAGAAATTATTATATGATGCAATCAAACTTATAGCAAAATGTGGTAGTTCTGTATGTTCTTTCAGGGTTGGCATCGTCTGAGGTCCTCTGAGGGGTTGGCATCATCTCTTCTCAGCTGTTCGGTTATCTCAGATCTTCGTAAGGGTTGGATCCAGACTGAAGCTTGTGTAAACCCTAGTTACCACGGGATGTCAATCCCAGCAGAAACAGAGAAACAAATAGAAACTAGCAATGAGATACAGCCTGAGTCTGACGCGAGAAGCAAGTCATTTGTAATTTTAACAAGTGCAGTTTCTGTGCTATGGTGGGGCCTGAAACCTGACTGAATTTCTTCATAGAGATCATTTTTTTGCAGGAAGGAGCACAGTTGAGCAGACAACTTTTTCTAAAATTTTAGACATAAAAGGAAGGTTTGAGATGGGTCTGTAATTTGCCAGTTGACTAGGATCTAGTTGTGGTTTCTTAATAAGAGGCTTAATAACCGCCAGCTTGAATGGTTTTGGGACGTGACCTAAAGACAACGACGAGTTAATAATATTGAGAAGCGGTTCTTCTGCTACAGGTAACAACTCTTTCAGTAATTTAGTGGGTACAGGATCTAACAGGCATGTTGTTGGTTTAGATGCAGTGATACGTTTATTTAGCTCTTCCTGTCCTATAGTTGTAAAGCACTGCAGTTTATCTTTTGGTACGATGAATGAAGCTGAAGTATTATACGCTGTAGAATCTACATTTGTTATCGTGTTTCTGATGTTATCTATTTTATAACATTTTATAATTTATCTATGTTATCTAATTATTGGAGACATGATTCATACATGGTGATTAAGAACACCCCATTCATTAGAAAACCCCCAAAACTAATCCGTACCATTACCATGTCAATATAGAGGTACTTGTCCTTTGGTATCATGCCTGGGACGGCTACAGGAAAGTTGATGTCATGGAAGGGCATAGACATTGTTTTTCATATTATGGCATGTCTGAGTCAGGAATGACTTCGTCAGGAGACAGGAAGCAGCAAGTTCAAAGCACTGATATTATGATATGTCAGGCTGATGTAAGTCCGGTGTGTACAGCAACTCTAGGTTTGCCTCGTCTCACTCACGTGTGATTAATGTGTTTTCAGTCAGAATAAACACATGTCCAACCATGGGAAATACTGTGTCCTCTCCACAGCAGCAAGGGGTCACTTTCTCATGTAAAGCCCCAGTAAACACTGATATTTTGAAATGACTCAGCTGCTCCTCAAGTGAATGAGGGGTCTTGAAGACCTCTTGAAGCTGACACTCTCCCACCGTGGGATGATTCCATGGTAAACAGGGCCAACCTCACTAGATCAGGGTTGTGGGAGAGCCCTGTACCACCCACCCGAGAGTTCAGTTTCAGCCCACAAACACAACAGAAACCACTGCCATGTGCGTCGTCGTGTTGTCTGAGACGTCCTGGTTACGGCCACTCGATACTCCTTGCTGTGAGGTAAAACAATGGCCTGTGGTTACAAATGAAAAAAACTGCTAATAGATTCAGAGAAATTGGCACGGGGTGTTAGCTTACAGCCATCCTGCTGAGTCACTGACTCCCGCCTGCTCCTTTCATGAAAGGTGCTGGGTGACGACCATAGTGTGATGGTCAAATGTGACCCTGGACCACAAAACCAGTCATAAGGGTCAATTTTTCGAAATTGACATTTATATATCATCTTAAAGCTGAATAAATAAGCTTTCCATTGATGTATGGTTTGTTAGGGACAGTAGGAAATTAGCTAAATATCTTCATGGAACATGACCTTTACTTAATATACTAATGATTTTTGGCATAAAAGAAAAATCAATAATTTTGACCCATACAATGTATTTTTGGCTATTGCTACAAATAAACCCCAGCAACTTATGACTGGATTTGTGCTCCAGGGTCACAAATGTCATCTGGTTCATGTTCTGAAAGGTCGAAACAAATAGAGTGGTTTTTGGAATCTCTTCAAGATGTTGCTATCTATCTTTCCCGCCAACTGCCACTGCACTGGTGTGACCTTATTGAACTGTGGCAGCTATTGTATTTGTCAAAATTAAATGTAGTGTGTCATGAGAAATAGCTTTGATGAGTGTTTATACGATTTATGAATAGAGGAAATTAATCTGAAAGACTTTCTACACCCAGCTGTCATCAGAATTTCGGCGATAAATCATGACAGCTTAACCGTTGCATTGGACTGCGTGCTAATTATTGTGTCAGTCCATAGCCAAATGTGATTTGTCATAATCCATTAAGAAAGCATACAACTGGTGCTGAACGAGTTCCAACCATATGTGGTAAAGCAACGTTTTATTTAAGTCTCTTTTATTGAGGACACAAAATAGAAAGCAGTGAGGATGAGGTAGGTGGAGATTATTTACTGTATGTCATGCATAGCAGAGCTGCTTCTCCTCCACAATGGATTCACCCAGCAACACAGTCGTTGTGTTAGGGTTGGGAAGGAAGTGATATCATAGCCTGAATCATGGCAGACCCAAAGGGGGGATTCCAGTCTAAGACTAAGCCTGTCTGATGTCAGACCACACCAGTTGGGACGTGAGGCCAACCTAATAAAGTCAATGGGTCTCTGCTGCGCTGCTGAGAGCCACCTTGTGTAATAGTGCGAGGGCTGGGTGTGGATGGCAGCACCGAGGGCTTTCATCAGTGCGTTAATGGGCAATTCATTGAAGCTGCTATATTGTAAGACTTGCTGCCATTTGAAATTATTTTGCCAGCATGTCATTACAGAGCCTGAAATTACTGTGAACCTCATTACTGTCTAACAAACACAAAATCTGTTGTTCCAGCTCTGGGGGATAGCACATTTTTTCGGTTTTAGTTACAGTAAGGAGTGGCTGTAAGTGGTGAAAAACAATACTTGACAGCTTTTGCTTAAAGGGTTATTATCATATTTTTTTTATTCCTCTTGAGGCCAGCTTATAATGTGAGTAAAGTGTTTTTCTGAGTTGTTCCTGACCTTTTTCCTGGTTCTCACTGACCCTAAGAATTAAATGGCCCATTTTTTGCAGCTACTATGCAAATGCCCTTTTCACATGTGGACTGAAATACAACTCGACTTTACTTACAAGCTGTGACCCGTGAGTTTGAAAAGCGGATCTGCACAATAATGAGCTGCTTAAACTGATGAGATCAAGATCTGACAGATTTTTTGACGCATTGGGGTCGTTCACACAGAACACATTTTTGCATTCCATTGAGCAGCTTTTCCATTTTTTTCTATATAAATGTGCTAGATGGTCTGATTATCACACTTACGTCTCATGGCTTTTTCTGCGTCCCAAGCATGACACCTTTCTTTTTTTTTTCAATGGATATATTTTTCATCATAAGTACACAGTTTTTAAGATGCCAGTTTTTATGTCCGTTGGACATTCGTCTAACATTTTTTAAATGTAACGACTTGCTTTAGAATGTTCAGAGAACATTCAAAAGTAACATTCCCATAAAGTTTGCAAAATGATCAAATGGAATGGTTCGTTAACGTTAATGCACAACCAAGAAAAAGTGTTTTTTTTTATTTTTATAGTTTTTAAAACATTTAAAAAGCTGGACATTTTGAACGTTCAGAGAAAATTAACTTTATGTGCGATCATTTCCACATTTGGCTTCAATAGTCACTGCTGGGGCTGCGCAGTGTATGGAAATTGTGCAAAAAAATTAAGCACAAAATTAAATCTTGAGGAAGATTCCCACAACAGGTCAAAGGAAAATTGATACAATTCACGTTTGTGCTTTGGTATTTAAAACGTACAGAACTCGTTACTAAAACATTATGTTTTAATAATGTACTAAAATGTTATGTTTACTATTGTTAATAATATACATATACTATAATTAGTTGTGATTAACAATTTTTCTCAATCGATTTGACACATTTCTCAGGTCACTGTTCTCAAAACATTTAACACATTGATTTGAACACTTTGTACTTGTCCTAAACAGACTGTAAGTTTTCATTCAGTCAATACAAATAACAAATCATGTGAATAATTCAAAACACTGCACAAAAATCTCAAATGCTTTCATAATAGTTCATAATGCCAACCAAAACTTTTGGTTTTACGCAAACATTTATGTACCATTTTTCCAAACATAACACACAAAAATTTACATTTTTTTATTTTCAACTGGCCCCAAACTGATAACTGCTTGGTTAATTATACACACAACACAGGAAATGCAGTTTTCCTAAATGTTTACACATTTATCACAATTGCTGTAACTAAATAGGAATATATAGAGAGAGAGCAAGAAAGGAAAAAGAATATGCAAGAGAAGAGGAAAAGAGTATAGGAAGGGTTGTAATGAGAAGAAGAGTGGAACAGTTAGAAAAAGATGAGGGGAGAGGGGGATGTAAGAAAAGAGGAGAGGAGAAGGAGATGGAAAAGAGATGAGTAGAGTAGAGGGCATTGGTGTAGTGGAAAGTGCAAGAGGAGAAATTGTAAGAAGACATGGACATAGAGGAAGTGGTCGGCAGGGTGAATAGGGTGGGAGGAGAGGTAGAAGGTACAGATAAATTTAAAATGAAATCAGAATTTCTCTAATTGACCATGTAGGCCATCTAGGCCACAATGAAAGAGGCCTATGGAGATGTTGAAGGAGTGTCAAACATGGATTAAACATTCACAGTTTTTTCCCCCTAATTTTCCCACAATGCATGACCAGCAAGAATGTATTCTGCAATGTAGATGAAATTCTCTTTCAAATGTAATTGAAAGGTATGATCAATAATTCAGTGATACGACAGCAAACACACACACACACACACACACATTTAGGCCACAATTCCACCACAGCACTGTAAAAGACTGATCTCCAGTTGTCAGAAGCGTTTGGTTGCAGTTGCTGCAAAAGGTGGCACTACCAGATTTTAAGTTTAAAGGGCCAATGATTTTTCACATGGTTGATACAGTACCTTCCACTAATATTGACACACTTGGTAAATATGAGCAAAGATGGCTGTGAAAATAAATCTGCATCATTTATCCTTTTGATCTTTCATTCAAAAAATTCACAAAATTAGAATTAAACAATGGAAAGTGTGTGTAAATGTTGATCAAATGAAATAAATGTTTTTCTCTGGTTCATGTTGGTCACAATTATTGGCACCCAATTATTGCAACTTGTTTTTCCTAAGATAACAGCTCTGAGTTTTCTCCTATAGTGCCTGATGAGTTTGGAGAACACCTCAAAAGAGATCAGAGAGCATTTTGTGCTCAGTCATTTTTGTGTTGATTTGGATGTTTGTTTTGGACCATTGTCCTGATGGAAGATTCAACCATGTCCAGGACCTCCGGCAGAAAAACAGGCCCACAACATTAAAGATCCAGCAGTATATTTAACTGTGGGCATGGGGTACTTTTTATCCTTGTTTGCACCAAATCAATCTGGTGGGTTTGCTGCCAGAAAGCTCTTTTTTTAATTTCATCTGACCATAGAAGCCAGTCCCGTTTGAAGTTCCAGTCGTGTCTGACAACTGAATATGCTGGAGTTTGTTTTTGGATGAGCGAGGAGGATTTTTCATGAAACACTCCCGAACAACATGTGGTGATATAGGGGCTGTTTGATATTTTATTTTTTGGGCTTTCTGACCCCAAGACTCAACTAATCCTTGGAGAGTCTTTGGCCATTCAAACTCTCCTCCTCATTATGCATTATAGTCACACGTCCTCTTCCAGGCAGATTTGTAACATCTTTATTTGATTGGAACTTCTTAATTATTGCCCTGATGGTGGAAATGGGGATTTTCAATGCTTTAGCTATTTTCTTACAGCCACTTTCTATTTTGTGAAGCTCAACAATCTTGTTCCGCACCTCAGAACTATATGGTTTGGTTTTACTCCTTCTGATGGGATGATTAAGGGAATTTGGCCTTTGTGTTCCTCATATTTATAATCCTGTGGAACAGGAAGTCATGGCTGGACAATTTCATGCTCCTAGTCACCCTGGTGTGGAATATGAATGGGAATATACTTCAGAGGTATTTTACTCATAAGAACTTCTTGGGGTACCAATAATTGTGGCCAACATGCATTGGAGAAAAACATTGATTTCATAATGAGTTTCACTTTCAATGGTTTTACTTCAATGATAGGTCAGAATTTTGTGAATTTTTTGAATGAAAGATCAAAAAGATAAACAATGCAGATTTATTTTCACAGCTGCCTTTGCTCATATTTACCAAGGGTGCCAATATTAGTGAAAGGCACTGTAGGTGTTGGATAACTTTCTTTTTTCTTTTTTGCTTCCATTAAATAAATACTGTACTGTACATAACTGTATTATGCGTTTACTCAAGTTGCCTTTGTTTTATGTTGTATTTCGTTTAGATATACACAAAACAGAAGAAATCAGGATAGAGGCAAACACTTTCACAGCACTCTGCAGTTTTGTTTTACTATATGTATATAACAAAACTCCCTTTTGAACTTTACAACAAACATGTGCTTTCATTAGTGCATTTGTGCATCTATTGCTGAAAATGTTCTAAAAACAACAGAGAATACACATGTAGTTTTGACGTTAGAATTTACTTTTAATAAATGCATTACTAGAAAAAAGTACAGTGCTTCATTTTGCAGTAAAGTTGAACTAAGGTAAGAGTGTTTAGATGACTGTGTTAATTATTTTGAGAGCAATCACATTCCTCTGGAGATATGTCTCAAATCGACTGAGAAAAACTGTATTAGAAATGACTGAAAGACTTTGCTACTACCACATAGTTCTATAGGAAAGTACCATACTGGGAGCACATGTAGCACTGACATTTCAGCAGAAATGTGTTGGAAGTCGACGCCATTAAGTATACATGGACCATAAGTGAGATTATCTGACATCTGAAGTTTGCGGAAATATGGCACGAGACGCCTTTGCAGTTTAGTTCAAACAATTGCTCTTTTTACAAAGGAGGAAGTTCTGAGTTCAGAAAGTTATGTTTCCATGGTGCAGCAACATTCCTCACATTTTTCTTGATTATTGAGATAAAAGATGTTGGAGAGTGGAGCGTAAAGAAGCAGACGTCACAATTCAAATGAAAAAGCTTTATTTACCCACAGCTTTTTACAGTGTACAGGTGTAGTGCATTAAGCTTTAATGTGTAAACTACTCAGCAACTTCACTGGGGGGACAAGTAGTGTTTTCACCATTGCAACTTATACTTTTACATAAATTATTAAATATCTTATTTGGCAATATTATACAAATGGGCAGGAAGAAAACGGAGAAGTCAGTGCGTTTCATGTGCCCACTAAACTATGAGATGGGATGGAGGAACACTGCACAAGTAACAAAATATTCATCTGTTTAGTATGGCGTGTATTCTGCATTATACATGTAGCCTTACTTTTAACACAAAATAGCACTAGATCATTTGTGAAAGATATGAATGTACACAAAAATAAGGAGAATAAGAACACAAGCGCAGAACATCTACAGCATTAATGTTTACAATAACTGCAAGAGCACAGATGCATGTACAGTCCCACTGAAAATGAGGCAGCTCTAATGGTCACGGCGTGCTTGTGCCAATTCCTTCTCAAATCTACTCAAGCGTCAATGTTCGCATACATGACTTCGCTTTCTTCGCTTCTCCCACATTATGGTTTAAGGTGATACTGCTATCATATGAAAATGTCCAACACAGTGTATGGCAGGTTTTAAAACATTTCAAAGAATGTAAACAAATACTGTGCAGATCCAAACATATTTGGCAGCGCTGATGTTACGCAACAGCATGAATACAGAAATGCACTTTTTTCATAGTAGCAGGTAGTGTGAGCATATATGGTGTCGGCCGGATTTAAACCATGCACAAGATAATGAATTAGCACTGAAGAGTACATCCATGCACAAGTACATGAAGCATGGGCTGAGAGCGCGTCATGCGTGTTACAGGAAAGAAACCACAAGATACAACAATCTTTACAACTCTGATTGCCTCCATAATGCTTCTCTTATCATCAAATCACACTGTAACAGGATCTGAGCAAGACAATCTAAGAAGGATCATGAAAATAACATTTAAAGGAACAGGTCACCCAAACTTCTGACATTATTTACTCGAGCTCATTGTTGTTCCAAACATATATGCAGTTGTTGTTTGTTTTGTTTTCGTTTTCAGTGGAAAGTGGAATTTTTCAAGAATCTATGTATTTTTACACTATACAACATTAGTTCATATTGACCAAAAAAATTTAAAAATCTCACACGCACACTCTTTTCTGAACTTATCTTTAGTCTACCTTTACTTTTATGTCACGTTTATCCTCCACTCCACTAAGGCTCGTTTCATATCCAATTCGAAAATTACACAACACAATCTTGTGCGAGTAACAATTTTTTAAATCTTTGATGCAAATGTAGGCTTGGTCATTTAAATTTCGCTACAGAAAACTATTGCAAGAAGACTTTAACATTGAGAGTACTGTACAAAAGTTGTACGGACTACTTTTATTGTTTTTTTTCCAGCTTGACAGGAGTGTTCTAAAATCAAAGCAACATACAGATTTAGACTGCCATGAGAGCGAGTAAAAAATGACTTTCTGCAGAGAGAAAATACTTCTGATACAGGACACTTGTCCCTTAGGGCTTGATAAGTTAGACGTACCAAACACCTACTAGCTGTCGGCAATCTATTGTTTATGCTTTGCTATAATAAGAGTGTTTTTTGAGGTCTAAACAAAGATAGGCCTGTCTGAACATTCCTCAGTAAAGTGCAATATTCAGCGTAGTGCACACTAAAGGGCAGGCAGTGAGTAAGAGGTCCACATGGAACAGATTGTAGAGATGGGTGAATAGCTGAGATATACTCACTGCAGATGTGTCCTCATTTAGGGATGCACTACCGGTGCGTCACAGTAACCTCCAATGAGTGGACAACGCCAGGAGGAAATTCGAAAATACAGAGAAAAGTCCCCCGTAGGTAACTTTCAATAGTAAAGCTTACTGCGGGTTTCCTCATTTGGCAAATGTTTAGCAGCTTTTTAAAGAGATATTTCACCCAAAAATGAAAATTCTGTCATTAATTACTCACCCTCGTGTTGTTCGAAACCCGTAAGACCTTCGTTCATCTTCGGAACACAATTTAAGATATTTTTGATGAAATATGAGGGCTCTCTGACCCTCCCATAGACAGCAAGGTAACTACCACGTTCAAGGTCCAGAAAAGTACCAAGATGATCGACAAAGTAGTCCGTGTGACATCAGTGGTTCAACTGTAAAGTTACGAAACTACGAGAATACGTTTTTGCACAAAGAAAACAAAAATAACGACTTTATTCCACATTTTCGCAAAAAAGTATTCTCGTAGCTTTGTAACTTTACAGTTGAACCACTGATGTCACACGGACTACTTTGTCGATCATCCTGATACTTTTCTGGACTTTGAACGTGGTACTTACCTTGCTGTCTATGGGAGGGTCAGAGAGTCCTCATATTTCATCAAAAATATCTTAAATTGTGTTCTGAAGATGAACGAAGGTCTTACGGGTTTCGAACAACACAAGGGTGAGTAATTAATGACAGAATTTTCATTTTTGGGTGAACTAACCCTTTAAGCTAAGTTTAATAGTATGCTGTGTTTTTCCCGTAAGTTGGCAACCAAAATCTCTTCACTTTGTAGTGAACTAAAACATGTTTGATTCTTTATGGGCGTTGGATCATGTGGAGCCTGATTGCAGCTAGGGTTGTAAACAATTCAATTCCATTTTAAACTCTATAAAAGCATAGTTACAGGTATACCAATTCATTTGAAACCATTATGAATAGCTGATCACACTGAAATAACTGGAAAAATGTATGAGTCATATGACGGGAATGCAAAACTCCTGACTATTTGTTGATGGATTCTTTCAACAGTAACTAATTACCAGTGAAATGATATTTTTAAACCGTCACAACTGGTATCCAAGTGTTGTTGCCAAAAATGTGCTGAAACAGGGTTGTTTGTTATAATTACCCTGTGATTCTCTTATGTGTTCTGAGTCATGGAATACCTTATGTTGACCTGGAGCGCTGCTGGACCGCATGGCTGGTGCCTACGACAAGTGCAAACATCACCGCAAAGGAGAGGTATGGAAATGACATAAGCTTTCCTGCAGCCATGGGGATTCCCTAACAAGACACCAACTCATAAAACCCATCAGTTTTTGTGTTGTGGCAGGGTGTGAATGTAAAACACGGGTAGGCTTCAGTGAAGGCGTGCCAAAAGTGTGATATGCAGTCTAATCTTAAAGAAAACAAAGTGACAATAAAAAGAGAGGTGAAAGCAAGCAAACAGTACTCTCGGTCACGGCATGCAATACACACACTTGAACGAACAGCTCTTAGATTACTTCAGTTGTTTCTATGGCGCCCCCTGGGTGCACAAGCAATACACAACACAAACACATTCCACTGGCTATGCCTCTAGGTTTGGCAGATACATTGCAGATCACTGTAAAGTGACAGGAAACTTCATGGTTTAATGGCTGACGGGTGTCAGTGTGATGTGATTTACGCTTGCTCCAGAAGCCACTGGAAGAGGCTCTTGTGGCCGTTCCTTGTGTCCCCGACCTCTTCCTCAGAGCGACGTTCTTCAAAATATCTCAGAAGAGCCTGGAGGAGGTCGCCGACCCTGAACTCTCTCTCCCTCAGCCTCTGTGCTACGGCCGGCAGCTGGAGCCAGAGAAAAACACACAAAATTAAGCTACAGTTTTGGATCTCAAACATCCTGATAGATAAGTGTTGGGTGATAGAGCTGAAACATGATCCAAAATGTAATTAAAGTAATGCTTTTTAAAGATACTTAATTTTTACCTATGTATTTGCTCTGAAATGGCAGGGTATTTTAAGGTATTTTGTTATGTATTACTAAACATATAGCAAAAATTTAAGTTGAAAAGTTCAAATAGTCAAATTTTAAACTGAATTCTAAAATTTGCATCAGCACTCAAAAATGCTCACCTAAGTTCCCATGTGGCATTTTACATATATTAAAATATATATATATATATTTTTTGTAAACATGTTTACAAAATATTTCCATACATTTAAAACACACACACACTTTCAAAAGTTAGATTGTTCTCTTATGCTCACTGAGTCTGCATTTATTTAAAAAAAAATCATACAAAAAATACAGTAAAACAGTAATATTGTGAAATATTACTAGAATTTAAAATAACTGTTTTGTATTTGAATATATTTTAAAATGTAATTTATTCCTGTGATTGTAAACCTGAATTTTCAGCATCATTACTCCAGTCTTCAGTGTCACATGATCCTTCAGAAATCATCCTAATATGCTGATTTGATGTTTAAACATTTCTTATTATCATCAATTATCAAAACTTTTTGTGGAAATTGTGGTAAGATTTTTTTCAGGATTCTTTGATGCACAGAAAGTTCAAAAGAATAGAATTTATTTGTAATAGATTTTTTTTGTAGCATTGTAAATTTATTTACTGTCACTTTTGATCAATTTAATGCATCCTTGCATTAAAAAAAAAAACTCTTACTGACCACAAACGTTTAAATGGTAGTGTATATATATTAATTGTTATATTGTTATTATTTTATTTTTTGTTCATAAAATTGACATTCACAGTATTATTTTTTTATTATTATTGTAAACGTAGTAAATATTAATAAATATATTTAATAGGCCTTGATAAATAAAAAAAATAAATGAAATAAAACCTTATTTAATTGGTTTAACTTTTGGGGTTGCAATATACTGTACTTGATAATTCATATAAGTTAATATCTATGATAATACTAAGAAGTGCTGGGGCTAACATATAATGAAAAAGTAACGCGAGTTACATAATCAGATTACTTTTTTCAATTAACTAGTAATGCATTACTTCATTTACAAGAAAATATCTGAGCGACTTTTTCAAGCAAGTAACGCCAGTTACTGTTTTCCCATTTATTGAATGACAGCACTCTTGTCCCCGTGTTGAGAGAAATTGGGAGTGAGGGCAGAGGCGCTGTGTGTGTTGTGTAAGCATGATGCTTACTGTAGTTCTAGACTACAGGCCAGGCCAGATGAGAAAAAGTAACGCAAAGGGAATGTAACGCATTACTTTTCTTAAAAAGTAACTAACACTATTCATTACTTTTTTAGGGAGTAATGCAATATTGTAATGCATTACTTTTAAAAGTAACTTTCCCCAACACTGATACTAAGTGTTCTCACCTGCTGCAGCTCCTGGGCTGAGAACTGGCTCAGCTGCATTAAAGACAGATCAGCGATAGAAGCGGCGATCCACTGGAGCACAGCCGTCAACTGGGGGTCCACAGCTCGACCCTGGACATCTGTACTGACCACTAGCAGAGCTCTTTCTGCCGGCCCATGTTCCCTCTCCACTCGCACCGCTCCTGCACGGACAAAACACACACACGTTCAGCCCATACATACACACAAAAACCATCACCTTCAGCAAACCAGTTCCCACGCTCTCTCTGTTAACTAGGCCAGACACAGAACTCTGCTTGAGCTCATCTGTTGACCCACATGGAGCCGGTCTGACAGTTAGACAACTAGGAACGTGGATAAATAGTCTTGTGGCTTTGACAGGGGCGCGCTGAAGGTTCTTGGCCAAGTAAGACCACTTTAAATGAGTGGCAGCACAAAAATAAGGGCTGAAATTAGTCTAACAGTTGAGGTCTAACAACAGACCACAGAATAAACACCAGCACTGGAGAAAAATACAAAGAACAGATATAGTTCTTATTTACCGCCTGAATCCTCTTTGGCCTCAGCTTCCTTCTCTTCAGTGCCGTCGCTGTAAGGTGAAAAATATCGCAGGTGTAAGACAGTCTCACTGACAGACTGAAGGGAAAGATACCACAAACCACATGCAGAAGAGAGTGACAGGAGTTCCCAGCTTCCCAGTTCTCATATAAACCAGCTCCAATACTGTTTCAGCTAGAAATCATGAAATCATATTTATGACTTACCCATACTAAGAGATATTGATGCCATACTTTTTTAAAATAGATTTTTCTTGATGCCTTTAACTGAACGACTGATTTGGGGTGTGGCATTATGGGTAAAAAAATCCTCTTAACATTCATGCAATCAGAGGAACAACGTTTTCTACCAATCAAAATATTGCTTCATTTAATATTGGCAGATGAATCAGCAGTATATCATAAATATTTGTTGTCCAGCTCTGATTTGGATGGGCATTTAGTAGTAATAGTAGTAAAATTAAATCAGCATATAAGAATGAATTCTGAAGGATCATGTGACAGTGAAAAATGGAGTAATTGTTGCTGAAAGTTCAGCTTTGCATCACAAGAATAAATTACATTTTAAAATATATTAAAACAGAGATCATCCCTTTTAAATTGTAATAATATTTCACAATATTAGGTTTTTTTATTGCAGTTTTAATCAAATCAAGGAGACTTCTTTCAAAAATATTTTTGAAATCTTACCAACCCTTAAATCTATTTTATTTTACTTGTACTCGCAGAACATAACGACAAAGTCTTTTGAAAATTTAACAGCCAAAAAAGCACAAAAAGCACATATTCACAGTGTTGCTTAATTTTATATCACCAGCAAAATCACTGCAAATATAAATATCATGAATATTAAATTTATCGCCCAAGCCTCAATTGAAAAAAAAAAAAAGACACCATAGGACACCATACTGAATTGGCCTAAACGGTCAACTATTTACAACTGATAACTTGCAATATTGTTAGATAAATCAGCAGTATATAATTAATATTTGTTGCCCAGCTCTGATTTTATGTGACCACTACTAGCACAGGTTTAAATTAAATTGTTAAGAAGTAAACAATCATGATTCTATATTTGTTTGTTTTTTAAAAAAAAGGAAACATTAACTTTGTATGGAGTGAGTCACGATGAACTCTAATGCACATGATTCATGTTGTTGACCTGAACTTGTATGGGATTTAGAGGCTGGGACATCCTTTTGCACTCAAACAGGAAGCATGCAATAAGAACAGATTGTTCATTCTTTAGTAAATACATCACAAAACACAATTCAAGTCAATGACCCAATCCCCCAACGCTTCCAACACCCACAATTCTACCAAAACATACACAAAGATCCAATTGACTAAGTCCATCCCTAGAATGGGGAAACAAGGGGAAGTTTTGTTTCTAATAGGTGATATCAAATATGTTTTCAGCACTTGCTGATAAAAAGTTGCATGACATCATGCAGTAATTAGAGCAGCCCACGCTGGCTATGCTGTGCCTCTTTCCATAGACCAACCTGTCTGATGGAGAGAAGGACAAATGCTCTTCATAAACCTCGCCTTCTAAACCCAGACTGCTCCAGCTACTGCTGTTTCCATTACTGCTGGAGGAGAGAAAAAGATGAAACACCTCAAAAGCAAAACTAGAAAACCTGAGAGAAGTTTTTTTTTTTTTTTTTACACAATATTTGATATTTATCTTGAGATGAATAATATATTTGTTATGGAACGTTTTAAAGGGATATTTTTTTTTTTAATTCAGAAGAATCATAATTTCAACCAAACACCAGCTGTAGCTATTATAGTTTTAAAATATTTCATGCAAGATGTAAAAATGTAGTTAAATATAAGCAAGGCATGTTTTCCACTGTGTTATTCACTAAAATAACTTGTATATTTTTTTACAAAAACATTTTAATGCTTGAAAGCTTATGCAAACAAATAGCTTGACCAGAGACAATTCACTGAAATTGATTCACAGTTGTCAACTATAAATCATAAATGCAATGAAAACAGCTGTAGTAACACTCTCATTCCCATTTATATTTGTGAGACAAGAAAGGATAGAAATAATGGTCTAATCACACATATTTCTAACACTGATTAATGTTAGTATTGCTGGCAACATCATACAAATATATTGAAAATATACTGAAAAAAAGTTTACAATGTTGTTTATCAACAGTTGAGGACATCAAAAAAAAAAAAAAAGTTAACTATCATCTATATTTGGACACACTGATGATTACGGAGTACACAGTGATACATTAATGATTGGTTACTCTAGAAACACTGCCTCAAGCTGACAACCACACCTTTCATAAATATTTTGATACATATTCATGGTATCTTGGGTTGTTCAAAACAAAAACTGCTCATACATTCTGACTTTTAGTGTCTTGGGAGATATTAAATTGTTGATAGAAAATGCTTCCATTGAGACACTGCAGCAAAAACACTACAAAACAATGCCTGCCTTTGAAAGACAAGACCGTGTGACTCAGCCGTCATGTTTTGAAGCCAAAGACAGTTACATTATTCTGAGAATGAAAACAAGGCAGGACAAGGCCCTAGGTGTTCCTCAGAAATTTTGGAGAATGGTTAGAAAAATCAGCATCCCTGGCTTCAAAAATTGCAAAATGGTTTGTGTATAAAAGAAGAAAAAGAACAATAATAGTTCTTCAGCAAAAATGAGTCATACAGTAGGCTCTCCTACTCCAAAACCTAAACTGATAAAACTCAGACTAAACATGTGAAAACAGTCAAAATACCACCGCTAAAAACCAAACACGCCTGCAAATGGTATGAAAAATGCACTAAAAGACTACTATACAACTTACAGATCTGACACAGACAATATACTTCACACTTTCAGTCTCAGATTCAGACAGATTCAAATCTGTCCTCTACCATATTGCACTGAGCGTTTGCAATGGTAAGGTCATTGTAAATCCATTCATTCCTCTGTTAATTCACCAAATTGTACTTTTCACAATGATTAGAGCCACATGCTTGTGAAAGGTGCACAAGAAAAGAAAGCAGAGTGAACTTGAGTGTGGTAGTCGACCAGCAATGCTTCATTTAAAGTTTAAATGAACTGTGTAATGCTTGTAAGTGTGGTGGGACTTGTTCACCTGTCACTTAGATGGTGAAAGCTGCTGCTCTCATCTGGGTGGTCTTCTTCAAAACTCAGATTGGACCAACTACCGAGACTGTCATCACCAACACTCAAACTGAGCTGCTGACTCACTGTTGACTCCGTCACATTGACGCCTTCTCTTCTGGAGGTACTGAAACAGGAAAAATGTCATCAATTACGATAAGCCAATATAAAAAAAAAAAAGTTTCAAAATCTAGGAAATCCACTTGTCTTGAGTAACTGATGAGCAATTTTAAGTGTTAGGCTGTATGTATGACTCTGTGAAAGCTGTGTCACTTTACCCAAGATTGACGGTTTGGCAGACGTTGGACAATGCGGATGTCATAATCTCTGTGGTGAGACTTTCTGCAAAGCTTGCGCCATCATGACCGATCCCACTGTCTGCATTCAGACTGGTGCAGCTCAGTTCCTTTTTGGCTTTCTCAATGGCACTGGACACTATTTCTTCAGCAAAAGCTGCTCTTTTTTCCAAATCAATGTGTATTCTAGGGATTTCCAGTCCAGTCACTGCATCTGATTCTTGTTGCCTTCTTATTTTCAGTCCCTGGAAACCACGACGACCGTCTCTACTGCAAAACAGGCAATCTCGACCTTGGCAGTATCGACAGGCTTCATATGCATCAGCCAGTTTTTCTGTGAAGGAATTGCTTTCAAGTGCCCCCCTGTCCCCCGCTGCCTGAACACATGCTGGACCCAGCGTTATTTCCAAAGTGTCATCAACAATTTTCCTGGCATAATGTTCAATCACTTGCATTACACCATTGTTGCTTTTGCCATCATTTAAGCTGCTTGTACTATGGTAGAGCCTGTTAGTTTCTGTGCAAGGTAAAAGAGAGCATGAAAAAGTATTTTTGATGAGATTTTCCGGCATGTCCTCAATAGTGGATTTCCTGTAGAGGCAAGAATCAGTGAGCGATTTTGGCAGTCTAACTGAGCTCATTCTCAGCTTTCTCGTAACGTCACATGTGATGTTGTAGGCCAGCGACTCTGCAAAGTTCACAAGTTCTACATATTCATTACTGCTCAGGTCTTGAACGTCTTGACATGCACATGGCAGAGATTCACAAGAGAATCCATCTTTTCCATCAGTAAGTGCAGCGTGGGATGACTTGGATATGGGAATTTGGGAAACATCAGGACTACGATCATTGTGTGAACGCCTAGATGAGTGAAGCCTCAAAGGACATCTCTGCTTTATTTTTCGAGCCGCATGAGCCAGGCCAGATTTAATAGATCGATACGCCAAGCGAGTGGCGTACTGATCCAATATAAGCTCTCGGTTGCCTCCCTCTTTCTTGAGCACCTTAATGAGGTATCCTGCATATTCGTCAGTGACACTCTCGCAACTTGGATACTCTGATGACATCCCACTTGAACTGCCACTCACTTGGACGTCACCAGGCCACTGACAAGTCAAATTTCCCAAAAGCCCATCTCCGCCCTGACGTTTGTCTGCAGAGTTCACAGATCCTCTTTTTATCATTTTGTGACGACAGTGGCTTGAACTCATCATCTTCTTGACATCATTGATGACTTCTCCAGCCACTTCTCCAGCGTATGTCCACAAAGAATTTAAAGTCTGCTCTGAGAACTGTGCACTATGCAAGGCAACACTGCCTTTGCTTTCGTCACCCACTGGCTTCTTCACATCTCCGCGGCTTAGTGTGTCCATCTCAGTGGCCATGGAAACAATGTGGCACGCTAAACGCTCTGCATAATGGAGCGCACTCCTCTCGATCATTCGGCTCCTGACGTTGGGACTCAACTCTGCCTGGCAGTTTCTAGAGTGAGGGTTATCTTCCTGGTCCTCCTCCTCATCTTCATTGCTGCCAGCTTCTTCAGAGAGAGACCTAATGAGTTTCAGCATGAAATCGGCCTTGTCTGAAACAGAACCTTCTTCTTTGGTGTCGGCGGCAGGCAGGTAATAAGGGGTGGGTGGAGGAGTCGCAGGGGAAAATTCTTTTGCAAGCGTACCTTTGAGCTTCTTCGAGAACTGTCTGATCTGTTTCTCACTGTACTCGTCTGATGGCTGCTGAGGACTTGAGGGTGGAGTGCTAGGGATTTCAGACGATTTTGTTCCAGAGTTGCTGCTTGAAAAATCATCTGCACCGACTTTTCTACCACCACATGAGGCAACTTCAAAAGTGGGCACTTCCAATGTGTCCATTCTCACGACAGAACGGACCTCTTGGGTGAGCCTGGAGACTGGACGTACACTTCTGGAGGATGGGTCACAAGAGCCCTTTGACATCAAGTGAAAGGGAATCTGAGAGGGACCTCTCTCAGTCGATACATCGTGTGAATTACCACTTCCATGGCTTGGAGTGGATATGCGAGCTGCTATTGTTTTGCTCAAAGAGTCTGCACAATCCTCTACTTTCTTCTTCACTTTTGTTGAAGAATGCATAAGATCGAATGCCTCACCTACTATAGTGTCCACCATATTCCCAGAAAAGTTCTGAAAAGTCTTTCCAATCGAGGGTTTGCCGGAATCATTTTCAACGGATGGATTGCCAACAACTTCCTCACCACTGGCATTCTGGATTCTTGCTGGACCTGGTGATGATTCAGTCTGAGTTGCTTCAGAGGTATCTGAGGTTGAGGATGCCACTTTCCCTTGGCAACAAATGGTTCTTTTAGGAATGGTCTGACATACGTGACCAATACTGGATTTATACGGAGAAGGTTCATTTGAGTTGTGCACATGGGCTATGACCTTGCCAGCCACAGGAACTGGAACACAACTGGCCATACCTGACACACAATACAAGGCTTTCTTTACTGTGCAACCATCCTGCTCTTGATTTGCAGCCTCAATGGCGGCCTGAGATCCAAGATAGCTAGTTTGGGCACTGCAGGTTTTTGTGATGAGAGAACTATCTTCAGCACTCGCATAGCAAATGTTGTCTACTGACACACTGATAGCTGCCTGTGTAGTGAAAGTCACATCAGTTTGTGAGAGCTCTATAAAAGCCTCTTGGAGAACAGACTCTGACAGGTCAGAGGCGTAGGACGAAACCACTTCCTCCTCTTGCTCAAACGACCAGTCACTTGGCGTGAGTGGCGTTGAGGGATGTGAAAACTGGCAAACCTCCATAATTCCTTCAAACACTAATTCCTCAGCAAGATCTGCAGAAAATCGTGTGACAGTATTGTTGAAAATCTGCTTTTTCACAAAGAGAAACTCTTTGAGGGCTCCAGAAATGGCTTCTCCTACTAGGAAACTGGCTAGACCGTTTACAGCATGCTCTTTTAACACATATGCATGGCGCATACCTATCTCATGAAAGGCCATTTGAAATACTGAAGAAGTCAGCCTTGCAGCCAAATGGCAAAGTGTAGTGGTACAGGAGGACACACCTTTCTGCAAGTCCTTTAAGGCACTTCCAAGGCTCATTTCAACCAAGTCTGTAGCAAACTTCTGAATCCCATCCTTAAGAGACTGTGATTGGGATTTGGTGATGGTGACTGTCTCTTGGATGTCTGAAAGCTTCATTAGATGCCCATTAGTGCTTTTGAACTCCTTATGACACACACAGCTCAAGTTCTTATTAATGTTAAAATCAACAGGGGAGGAGTACCCACAGACCGATCCAAGGATTTCTTTTGACAGGTTGTTGGCAAAATCAGAGTACGTTTTGTACAGCGAGCAAAGGTCCTGTGGTTTACGTAATTCTGAGCCATCTCCATCTGCCTTCCAAAAATACTCTAAGGACCCTCCTTCTCCCAGTGGGCTAAATGCAGATGAACGAACTGGACTGAAGAGCGGCCCGCTTTCCTCGCAGGGAGTCCTCGCAGGCCGTGGGGAATCTGGTGAATCAGAGTGAATACTGTACGGTGATCCTGGTTTAAGTGGAGTTGGTTTCTTGACATTGGCTGGAAGAGTCCTATGATCAAACTTTTGAGGGTTCATTGCTGTGGTCGAGCACCCCCTTGATACAAATTTACAACCAGAGTTGTCAACATGCTTCTGTGTTTGACCAGGGAGGGGCTGTTCTTTAAGGACCTTGATGTTGGAATCAAAAGATTGGTCTAGTTCATCAAACTGATCAAAGCTGTCGAAAAATTCACTGACTTCTGAGTCAGAGTCTTCTACTCCATCCTTTAAAACGGGGATCTTGGGCATGTCAAGTTTTGCTTTAAGACTCTTCTGATATCCAACTTCATCCAGGAATATAATAGGGCTGGGACTTGAGCAGTCTGACTCATCTGACTCTGTGAGGGATGTGGAAGTAGTGCGTCCCTTTGGAAGACTGCTAAGTGCATATGAGCTCTCAGAACTTGTGGGCCACGGTGTTGACTTCAGGACTTTTTCTGACACTTTTGAAGCAGCCTTTTCCTTGCGCAATGACTTCCTCGGTATGGAACTTATAATAATCCGAGATCCAGGTAAGTCTCTTAAATGCGAGGGAACAGTCTGGGATGCCACATCCCTTTGATTCCTCTGACTATGGGCACCTGCAAGATCAGAGAACAGTCCATAAGAACAATTCTTATTAACAGTTAATTAAATGCAGAACTAGCAGCTGATCACAAGCATTTACTTTCAAAGCTTTTATGGTTGCTGGTCACTTGCTATCTATGCTTCTCATTCAGGAGAGCTAAAATGAATATTTACACACAACAGTTCAGAAGTTTAGGGTCAGTAAGATATTTTTGAAAGATATTAATACTTTCATTCAGCAAGGATGCATTAAATTGATCAAAACAGTAAAAACATTTATAATATGTTGCAGCAGATTTCTATTTCAAATAAATGCACTTCCTTTCAACTTTCTATTCACCAAAGAAACAATAAAAAGAAATGCATCACGGTTTCCACAAAAATATTAAGCAACACAACTGTTTTCAACATTGATAACAAAAATAAGAAATGTTTCTTGAGCAGCAAATTATGTCAGTGTCACAAATTAAGGATTATGTGACACTGAAGACTGGAATAATGATGCAGAAAATGTAGCTTTGCATCACAGGAATAAATTACATTTTAAAGAATATTAAAATAGAGAACATTTATTTCAAATTAAATAAATGCAGCCTTGGTGGGCATTTGAAAGACTTCTTTCAAACACATCTAATCGACCTAAAAATTTTGAATGGCAGTGTAAATTAATAAAATAAAACGGTTTTATTCGAACCCACATTGAAACAGGAAGTTATCCTAATATTATCATGAAAACATCATGAGTAATAACCTGTATCTTCCTCTTCAAGAAGCTCAAAAGCAGTAACAAAGTCCTCTTCGATAGAAGAGACAGATTGATTGGTGTCATCATCCTCAGCTTGGCATGCTTCTGAGATGCCCCTCTGCAGAACCTGTAACTCCAGTGCATACCTTATCCCAGCTGTGTATCGAGCCAACAACCCCAGCATGCTGCAAACACTAATCTGAGGAGTGGGGCTATGTCTCAATATGCACAAGACTCTTGAACATGCCTGTGAGAGAAAGAAAATAACGCCTGCATTTTTAAAAAACAATGAATAAATGAAGAAAAAAAAAAGAATCAATCAAATGCTAGGAAGACACGATGAAAGCCTTTACGTCATGATGCATTCTCCATATAAATTGTTATGATAAACTTAATGTTAATCTGGAAGATAAACATAATTCTGCATAATTACAAACATAAAGCCTGCAAACTGTCAAACCCTGAACTGACATAATTTCTTGAGAATTCTCACGGCACTCTTATTTTCCCTGACATGCGTGAAAGAAATCATGCAATCTCTTATGTCTGAAAAACACTTGTGGTTTTATGTAATGTTCAAAGTACAAAACTTAATACCATGGCTGCCTACCACAAGGTTAGTTCTGTTTAGATCCAATTTCACACAAAACGATACCACAAATTTAGAAACCAAGACAAAACAATGAAGGACGCCTGATATCAAAATAATGACAACAGCAAACACGTCTCACACAAAACATAAACATACTCTAAATTTTCAAGCATAATATAAGCAAATCATACCTGAGAAACACTGTCTTTTCTCTCAAAGGGCCTTTTGGGGTCTTTGAGGAGCAGAATCCCTTCATCATTAAGGGTATGTACATGTAGTGATCTAAGCAACTCCATCATCTCAGTGGAGAGGGACGTCAGTGCCTGTGGGCATCAAAGAATACACAACTGTAGGATCCAACAAAGGATGCTGCCCCCAATTTGTGCAAACAAATTATAAAGAAATTGAATAATATGTATCTATCTTTATATATACATACACACATATACATATATATATATATATATATATATATATATATTTCTATTCACCAAAGAAACAATAAAAAGAAATGCATCACGGTTTCCACAAAAATATTAAGCAACACAACTGTTTTCAACATTGATAACAAAAATAAGAAATGTTTCTTGAGCAGCAAATTATGTCAGTGTCACAAATTAAGGATTATGTGACACTGAAGACTGGAATAATGATGCAGAAAATGTAGCTTTGCATCACAGGAATAAATTACATTTTAAAGAATATTAAAATAGAGAACATTTATTTCAAATTAAATAAATGCAGCCTTGGTGGGCATTTGAAAGACTTCTTTCAAACACATCTAATCGACCTAAAAATTTTGAATGGCAGTGTAAATTAATAAAATAAAACGGTTTTATTCGAACCCACATTGAAACAGGAAGTTATCCTAATATTATCATGAAAACATCATGAGTAATAACCTGTATCTTCCTCTTCAAGAAGCTCAAAAGCAGTAACAAAGTCCTCTTCGATAGAAGAGACAGATTGATTGGTGTCATCATCCTCAGCTTGGCATGCTTCTGAGATGCCCCTCTGCAGAACCTGTAACTCCAGTGCATACCTTATCCCAGCTGTGTATCGAGCCAACAACCCCAGCATGCTGCAAACACTAATCTGAGGAGTGGGGCTATGTCTCAATATGCACAAGACTCTTGAACATGCCTGTGAGAGAAAGAAAATAACGCCTGCATTTTTAAAAAACAATGAATAAATGAAGAAAAAAAAAAGAATCAATCAAATGCTAGGAAGACACGATGAAAGCCTTTACGTCATGATGCATTCTCCATATAAATTGTTATGATAAACTTAATGTTAATCTGGAAGATAAACATAATTCTGCATAATTACAAACATAAAGCCTGCAAACTGTCAAACCCTGAACTGACATAATTTCTTGAGAATTCTCACGGCACTCTTATTTTCCCTGACATGCGTGAAAGAAATCATGCAATCTCTTATGTCTGAAAAACACTTGTGGTTTTATGTAATGTTCAAAGTACAAAACTTAATACCATGGCTGCCTACCACAAGGTTAGTTCTGTTTAGATCCAATTTCACACAAAACAATACCACAAATTTAGAAACCCAGACAAAACAATGAAGGACGCCTGATATCAAAATAATGACAACAGCAAACACGTCTCACACAAAACATAAACATACTCTAAATTTTCAAACATAATATACATACCTGAGAAACACTATCTTTTCTCTCAAAGGGCCTTTTGGGGTCTTTGAGGAGCAGAATCCCTTCATCATTAAGGGTATGTACATGTAGTGATCTAAGCAACTCCATCATCTCAGTGGAGAGGGACGTCAGTGCCTGTGGGCATCAAAGAATACACAACTGTAGGATCCAACAAAGGATGCTGCCCCCAATTTGTGCAAACAAATTATAAAGAAATTGAATAATATGTATCTATCTTTATATATACATACACACATATACATATATATATATATATACACACACACACACACATATTTATATAAATAAAGGTTGACATGGACACACACACTTTCATACAATGTTTAACCCCTTAACTGTCATCCCCATTTTTGAAAATTCACGAGAACGTGCACTATCCGAACTTAAATTATAATTCATGAACGCTCTTGGATACAGACCTAAGGTTGGTCTCTTTTTAAAGAAGACAATTAGCAGATTATTACAGAAGTGAAATCATTTAATAAAATGAAAGTATTAAAAAGTTATAGAAGTTTAAATTTACTTTAAAGGAAATGTATTGCACTATTTTTCTTTTATTTTATATAAAATAAATATTTTTAAAAAATAGTTAAAAATACAAAATTGCTATAAAATTAAAGCCATATGTCTACATAAGTTGTGTTCCAAATTTGAAGTTGATATAAAAAAAATTGAGGTTCATATGCAATTTTGTTTAGGCGTTATACCAAAAACAGCCACCAGGTGCCACACAAACTCCATTGAATTTTTTTGGGATGCATTTCTGTCACAAATCTATCAATTTCTCTCTCAATATTACGTCTATCACAAAATATGGAATCTTGAGACTCAGACCTTTCCAACGATATGTATTTTGTCAAGATTATAAAACATTTTGATTCTAAAAGACCGTAATACATTTTGTAATGACACCCACGCTAAGGGGGAGGAGACCGCTAAAATATTTTGAAATACCATTTCTATGGTAACGCAATGTCCGATTTCAAAATGGTTTTCACAAGATTAATTTTGAGATTTTAAGCTTTCATATGGTATATAACTTATGATGATTACTAAAACATGAGATAGGGAAAAAGGCAACGAAATACAGACTTTTTGTGACAAAGGTCAGAACTCCTGTTATGATGTAGATTTGTCAGAGTCTTGGTGCACTTGTGTCATAAATTAATCTATTACTGTTGTAAATATCTATTTAGGTGGCTTAGACCTTTCCAATAATATATAGTTTGTCATGATTATATTAGGATTTCATTGTACTATAGTGAAGTAAACTTAGCCGACAGTTAAGGGGTTTAAACAGAAGTGGCATAACTATGACGTACCTGTAGAGTAAAATCTTCCCCCACAACGTGACTAGGTAAGCATACGTAATGTACCTATGAAAGAGAAGAATGACACCATTTATATTAAAGTTACAATGTAGATTTTATAAAAACTGTTCTTTGATGCAACAGTTAAATGAAATATCTTTTTGGGCACTAAACAGCTGTCACTTCAGCACACAACAGATCTGCATGACAAACCTGCTTCTTATTTACTGATTACCCAACTTTACACATCAGTCCAACTTAACTTAAACATACTGGTTTTGTGCGTATTTAAATTAAATGTCATTCCTTTCAGTTCAAACATGTTTCCTTCTTAATGCAAATTAGGCTATCCTAGTGTAATTAATGCTTGTTTACATTTTCTATTGATCATGGCTGCAGTAACTGTATGTTGATCAAATTAAAAATAACTGACAACCAAGTGATGTAGCATATATATATATATAGATAGGTGTAGGTGTGCATAGATATAGTCTGGTTTTATATATATATCAGTCGATTGCACTTTCACTGCTCAGGTGTCTAGATTGCAGTGATGGAGCGATGTTGTGCAGTCCCAGGAAATACAGTACAGTACCTTTAAGTCGTATTTGCTATCTTATTATCTGATTTCCTTTAGTTAACCACGCAGACACAGTGTGTGCAAATAAACTACAATATCAGCAGGAACAATTCACCCCCCTTCATGAGAATTACAAAGCCACATGGAAAAATGCCACCCTAACAAAAAAGAAAACAAGCCACACTGCAACTGCAATTTCTTTTTTAGAATTTAACAATTCACCCAAGCCTCATGAGATGCTGTCATGTATATAATGATGTGAGATGCAACAGTCACACTGCTGAACTGTCCCAGTTGACTCTAACCACTCTCTTATCACCAATATCTGTTGTCACGGAGGCTTTCAGAATTACTCAACTCAAAAAGAGGTCACGAAACATTTAAACTGAAACATCTGTGTATGTATTATTCCAGCTCAGCCCAATCAACAGCATTTGTTGCATATTAATCTCGATTAGCACATAAAAAAAATTACACTAGTCTCTTGTTTTCACAAAAACAAACAAACAAACAAACAAAACGGTGAGGCACTAATAATGGAAATAAATGTGGCCATTTTTGGAGAATTTAAAAAAAAGGAATGTCCAGCTTTAAATTTGTTTTTGTTTTGTTTTTTGCCTGAACATTAGAATGTGTCCTGCTTAATTAGATTTTTCTGAGCAAAAAATAAGGACTATCACACATTTTTACGATGATTTACAGAAGACACCCACTAAAATGTCATTCACTGTAATAGTATTTCACAGATCAAAAAATCTTGCCAGGCATAAGAACAAGAATCATAAGAAGTCATTTAAGGATCACAGTGCAGCACCCAGAAATGAATTAACTGTAATTTAAAATCTTTATCAATCTTTGCCACTATCCTTCAAACTACTAGATTTTACCCAATTTTCAGCAAGATGTTTTTTTTAATAATATAAAATATTATATTTAAAAATGTTAAATATAATAAAATTTAGTATGATCACTTTTTCTTTTATATATTTTAATAAGTACAGGTCAGAATAAGTATGTTTCATTTTTACATAAATATATATACGACCTGTGCTGGCAAAATGAGTCAAAATGAGCACATTTTCAAAAATGAGTTATTTTTATTGTCACATTCTCCATTAAAAGTCCTTCAGAATGATGTATGATTTGTTGGAATCGGACGAAAAATGACTGAGCTACACCTGTTTGAAGTCGATAGTCAGCTAAGTCAATTTTGAGAAAAACCGAGTTAAAGTTTTCTGAAGGTTCCAAAGCAAAATCACAGAGCAACGTTGCATCTTTTCCTCCACTTCTTTTCTTAATAATAATTACTATATTAATAATCACAATATAGCCATTTTATTATTTTATCTTTGTTACTATAAATAAGAACAGATGCACAAAAAAAAAAAACTAGAACAAATATAAGAAAAAAAGCAAATAATGCATTAGGCCTACCTTTTTAATTTTATATCTAAACAAAAGCATTCAAGAAAAACAAATAATCAAATGTAAAAATCTCTTTAGTCTGTTCATTACAAATAAAATTATTAGTAAAACTACAAAGCAGTTCAATCAAGAGCAGCGAGTGATTCTTTTATTGTTAGATTATCATTATTGAGGCGGCAGATTAACTACTGTAATGCACGGATCTAATATAATGTTACACATCAGATGTTTTTCCCCAACAGTTCCCCGAACGTTCACTTAAGACATAACAGATTATGTTTGCGTGAATACTTAAATACTGTAACTCTGTGTATATTTATCGGGACCGTGCGCAGTCGGAAGCGTCTTTATGTGCGCACTTCGGATGACAGTCAGCACGAGAAGCGAGCGGAGAAAAGGTACTCCTCTCAGAAAACGTACAAATAAAGGTAAAAGCTAAAATTATTATTTGGAGCATTGGGATCGCTAGACGAGGGCTTAATGAACTCATTTTTGTGAAAACCTCAAAATGGACATTTTTCACTTTTTTTGCGCACTTTGCCAGCACGGGTCACATATATGATAAGTTGAATGATAATAGAACATTATTTCACACATATTTTGACCTTTTTCCCCACAAAAGTTATTTTGTGTTATATAAGTACACTTGCATTTAATACTTTTGTAAATTTATTTTAATTGGCTCATCTTTGACACTAACACACATATTGCTTATGTCTTGTGGCTACACTATTGAAATGTTTATGGATCAGCTCCATTCACTTTCACTGTGCCTCAATGTAGCCCAGATTTTTGCTTTTTTAAAGAAACTGAGCAACAATTGAAAAGAGGGACAAGACTGAGCTTAACTAGTATTGAACCCAGAATATTCCTTTAACCGCTGCAAAAACACCCCCTTTGCAATTGCAAGCATGCATATAAATAAAGTGCGATCCTTACTTCTGATAGAGACTGTGGTTCTTTATTATGCAGCTCCACTACCACACTGCACAGCTCCTTCTTGTGTTTCAACAGGCTCTTCAGGCACGGGTGTGAGCCCTCACGGATGGTCTGCTCAAAAAGGCATAAAGCTTATTGGAAACTGTTATAAATAAATTCTAAATGAATGAAACCGAAGTGAACAGTGGTAGACAACATCATACCTCTTTCTTCATGGTGGCACAGCTCTTTAACGGGACCCCTCTGATTCGTGCACAGGCGTCCATGATGTTGCAGTGCTGGACAGGAGGTTCTCCTCTCCTTGAAGTGAAAAGGGTGGGCTGAATTAAATACACATTTTTGTAAAACCTTTCATTCTAGCTGCCAAAAATTCAATCTTATAATCTACAGTAGCTATGCTTTCATCATGCACGCACAATTTTCTGTTTATAACCAGATTGATTGGCTCAATCAGACTGAAAAGTCAATAAACACCTTTGATACGACTGAGCTGGATCAGAGTGAAATTTTGATCGGATTGGAAAGGGTGGTGTAACCGGAAATAATCCAATTAACAGGGAAAAATTAAGCACATAAACATTAGAATCCAACTGTTTTCTCAGTCGGACTTAAAAACACCTTCCGCACATGCGCAGTGCCATGATGCGTCTACACACGTTTTATGTCTTACGAACGTGTGCGTTTATTTACATCTCACGTCTGGTAACTGGTAAGTGGATGCAACTGAATATTTACTCAATATTTGCTAATAATGCCCCTCTAACATTTATGTCATTTATATATGTCTACATGTCTTTTCTGGTTCTGAACGGGGCAACTGGGCGTTTTATTTGTAAAACATATAATGCATGAATGGAAACCACAAATTTCAATCGGATTGGATTTATTCGCATTAAAGAAAATTAGTGCATGTAAACGGACCAAGTGTAAAGAAAGTATGAAATCCAAAACATTGTAATGAATATTTTGGACCCCATTGACTTCCATTGTATGGACAAAAACAGATTTCTTTTGTTGTGTTCTGCAGAAGAACAAACATTGGGAACAACATGAAGGTCAGTAAATGATGACAGAATTTTCATTTTGGGGTGAACTATGCCTTTAAGTTGGATTATGGTGATCACGTGACTTATGGGTAATTTATGGGAGTTCCAGCTGCTCCAGTAAGACAGAAACACAGGGGTGAATATGAGAAAACTGAGAAAAAATACCTAAACAGTGAAAGTTGAACAGTCCCTAACTTTAGCGTTATACAGCCTACAGCAGGCCAGTTATCGTGGGCCATCTGTGTGTGTGCGGTAGACCAAAATGATTGAAAGATGTAGGTCTAGGCTATATGACAGCCCAAAGTCAGGCTATTATCACATTCTCACATAGCCTGAACCGAAACAGTGTGCAATAGCAGTGAGATCTTATCTGTGCACTGCAGAAGCTTGTGTGAAAGAAGCAAAGAGGGATTCCAAACAGAATCTGATAAAGTAGAGAAAAAATAAATAAGAAGCAAGTGGCACATGCTGAAAGCTAGTACGTACAATTTAAAGTAGAATATTCAAATATTTGATCTGTAATTATTATTATTCGAAAAATAAAAACTCTATACAAAATTTACTGCGTGTTGCTTTGCTGGCAGTAAATGCGGGGAATCCATGATAAATCCTAAGCAGGCAAACTAAAAGTCAGTTATAACTAAATGCACTGGGTGGCGCTGTGCAGCGTGTTAAGTTGATTTATTTGATCACAAAATGTCGTGGTCTGCGAAGTTTGGAATTACTTTGATCGAAATGATATTACTAAATGATCTTACAAAATGCAATTACTTTTGATCAAATGAATCAGTGAAACGGAGTTGTCATAACATCACCACCACAATGAGAAATCACATGAACGCCGACTGAGTAAAGACGGCTGTCCATCACTGTATTCATGACTGCAGGACAGGTAAGCGCATGTGAGCCGAGAAGAGAGCTCATCTGACAGCGCAATGATCTTGAAAGTTTCCTGGAGGGAGAGAGTGCTGTAAGAACAGAAAACACAAAGCGCTGTAAGAAACTCTGCTTAGCACACAGTTCTCTTTGAGTCTCTGGAATGTCTTTTTATTAATAAGAACGCATTGAGCCAACTTTCACCCGAGCATGTGGATATTATTGTTTTTCTCAACATTAACTTGATGTGAGACAAAATAAACATCCCTAGCTCTTGAGCAGCAGTTTAGGTGAGTGTATCCATCTGCTGTTGTGGGTTAATAAGGACTCAGAACTAAAGCTCTCCCCGAATGCTTGCTCAGACTAATTATAATACACCTCTTGTTTACGGCCTGACAAATATGTTTGTTCAAGGCCTATGAACTGATGGCCTGTTTATTTTTAATGGAGTGCTACAGTACACACCCATGGTTTCAGCGGCCTTGGTTTCTGAACTATTTTTCCCCATAGGGATTTTTAAAAGGTCTTTTTTGAGCTATGAGGAGAAGCATTCACAAGTTACATTACAACCTTTTTTTTTTTTTTTTAAGCAAAACAGTATTAAAAATGTTGGACTGTGTATTTAACAGCTTTAATGATGGGAAAGAACTACAATCCCATGAAGCATTGTGAATGATAAAAAAAACAATGGAGAAATATAAAACTTGACTTAAAGATGACGATTATTAATATAGAAACAATGGATACATTCTACATTTAGGCTATCCCAAAATGTGCATATACACAAATATAGAAGGGTTTTTGATTGGAGGAGATTACTTTGCAGAATGATGGGTAACGTAGTTTTTCACCAGAAATTTAAACATGATAATAAGTTAAAATAATGCGTACTGACGGTTTCAAGAAAACCATATACCATTGATTAACAAACTCATTAACAGTTTATGAGTTATTGTTAATAATCAGTTCCCCTATGGATAAAGTGAATAGGATTTTTAACTGATGCCTTATAGTATTTACATGAAATGTGATTAAATCCAGGTTAATATATATATATATAAATGGTATATTCAAAGAGATAAACTGGCCAACTCCCAGCAAAAGGTTTGAAGGTCTTGGGCTGATCACTGGTCACTAGATACTGTAGCAAACAAGTAAATAAAACAGACAGGCTCCGTTATTCCATACCTGCTCATTTCTGTGTTGATTTTTTTTTTTTTTTGAGACATGAATTTTAAAGTATGAATTATACAGTATTCAGCAACCATGTTCAGCAGAATTAGCAAGTTAAGATGCACCGTGAAGCTTCAAGAACCAGTATTGCAGTTTCAGTCAATATTAGCGCATACCTTTTTAATATTATAAAATATTAGCATACAATGGCAACTCCCAACCTGTAGTTCAATTCAAATGAACATTGAACCAACAGCTTTTGTTTCTTGTTTTGAATCATT
Organism: Sinocyclocheilus rhinocerous; assembly: GCF_001515625.1. Taxonomy (NCBI): domain Eukaryota; kingdom Metazoa; phylum Chordata; class Actinopteri; order Cypriniformes; family Cyprinidae; genus Sinocyclocheilus; species Sinocyclocheilus rhinocerous. The sequence goes on from NW_015652145.1 coordinate 642,310, forward strand.
TTCTGAGTCATTTCATTCTTTTAAATCAGTTGGAGGTGAGAATTGGAGAATATTTTCTTGATGGGCTTAAGAGGAGGTATTACATGCACAAGTGACATGAATTGAACAATTTTGAGACTCTATGAACTATTTTGCATTGAAATGACATTTTGATCATATAGCAAATGTTTTACCGTTTTGCTCAAATGATATTGCTGGATTTTCATTAGCATTTAATTTTATCTTTAGAAAAGTGTGAAAAGCATGTTAATTAACATGCACACATCATTTTATTTAATGCAGTAAAAAAAATAGCATATTTAAAATTTTTGTCATATGCAAGGATCACCTGTAGTACCTCCCCTTAAAAGATCAAAGAAGACTGTTTAGCATTTTCTCTCTGATCCGATTTCTCTGTCTGTCCAGATCTTTGTAGTAACAAATCTGATGTTAAAACAGAAACGGTACAAAACATAACTGCAATCCCATAAATCAGTGTCTGCTCAATGGTATTCCGGAATTTACTCTCTCCTTTGAAAAACCATGTGGATGAAATACTGTGCAATTAGGTCACGTTTGTTCTTTAAGCAACTTTATACTGATGTGATTGCCATTAGAACCAAGAAAGCATTTGTTTTCAAAAAGAATAGGGAAAATGATAGGGCTGGCCCCAAGTTTTGCAGTTGAAATTTCTTTAGATTGCAGCTGGATTCGATACAAATGCCTTTTATCCGTTGGGAAACAGTTCACTCACCACTTGCTGTAATGGTTCCCAAGAATCGGTTATTAAAAATTAACAAAAGAGACACTTTGTAGTGTGTATTATTTGTAACAAATGCTTTCCTTTCATTCTCAAAACGGAAGGGTTGTACATAAGCACTTTTCAATTCACCACTATATACAATATGTGAAAGAATTGTATATTATATATATATATACTGTATATATATATACACATGTATATATATATATATATATATACTATGGAAGTCAATGGCTACCAGCAACTCTTTGGTTCCCAGCATTCTTCAAATAATCTTCTTTTTTGTAAGAAAGAAAGAAACTCATAGAGGTTTGGAACAAAATGAGGGTCAGTAAATGCTGGCAGAATTTTAATTTTGGGGTGAACTATCCCTTTAAGCAGGTTTTTCAAACACACAAGAAAACATTTTAAGAAATGTCTCTGTGTTTTTTGTCCATACAATAAAATAAAATGGGCACCAAAATGGCTTGGTTACCAACATTCTTCTGCAGAGGAAAGAAAGTCTTACACATTTACTGAATTATGAAGAGGTGTGTTGCAACTGGTTGCAGTCCCCTTGATGGCGCAGAGCTTGATTTCTGCTGGCCCAGAGCATTTCCACAGTACTGAACCTTGCTCAGTGTAGCTCGTCTTTCTGACTAAACAAGCGTTCACACCTGAATGCTGAAATAGGTCAGACTTTGATGCACTTCAGCATGACTGTGTGTGGGTGGGGACTGCAAAGGTAAACATTGCTTCTAAGAATTCAGCATACAAAATAAGCACATTTACGCCAAGCCTGAACCCCGGCGGCGTCTTTATGAGAAAGAGGAGGACATCAACATGAGCAAGTGATAGCACTGGCTGCTGCATGTGATCTGTGCGGAGAGCATGAGCAGTCAAAAGATTTCCTGAAATCAACAGATGTTTATGAGATCTGTTCCAAGCTAATAAAGGGGAGTGGCTGTGTGCAAAACCTCATTTGTGATTCCTGGCTATAACACCCTTATTGTAATATTTGCGATACTGTCAATAACGCTTAAAACACGATTCATCACCCGTGACAGCTCCAGATGTCCATGACAAACCTCTTTTAACACACGTTTCGAAGCTCCTCACGGCGTCACTTGATCTGCAGTCATGTAGATGTCATATCTGATGCCGGTCTCTCATATTTTTGGTTTGGTGATTCATGTGTTTTCATTTTCAGGCTTCGCCACAGGACAGGCATTATGACTGACTTATCGCAGATTTTCCTCAGGAACAGTGCATGTAAACGCATTATCAGTAACATGTTTTTGTGTGGTTAATGCTAAAGCCTGATGCTGTCATTACAGACACAGCTGGCTAGCATTAGCATCAGGCCCGTGAAAACATCAGCCGTGATCCGCACCTCTGACACCGCTCGAGGGGTTCGTATCTACTCTGCGCTTTGGGATGAATGCTGGAAAATGACAGACAAATGAAAATGAAGCGCGTCTCACCTTGTAACGACAGAGCCGTGTAGAAGGAAGCTAGCTGCTCTGACGTCCGTTCATTTCATGAAAACAAGACGAGCAGGCGAAAGTAATCAAACCCAGAGCGGCGGCTGGGAGAAGTTGAGCGCAGAGACAATGATGGGAGAATTAGTGATGGGTTTCTCAGCAGCAGAAGTCGTCATAGTTGGGTAAACTTCTATAGCAGTGAATGGGAGACTACCTCAAAGAGCTATATATTTTTTGCATTCCCGTTTGTTTAAATAGCAAAAGAAAAACTCCATGATAGTGTTTTCATGACTTTAAAATAATAATAATAATAATAATAACAACAAATAGAGATAGACTGATAATGGCAGTCAGTAGAGAGAACGATGACAAGTTAGCGTTAACTAGTTTTTTTGTAATTTGATGCAAAGGTAAAATAATACAAAGTATAGTGTTATAAATGTACATACATAAAAAAAAAAGGAAATACAAAAAACTTTGCAGGATTTACAATGACTGTTGAAACGCTCTTTACAGTCTTAAAGGGCCCATACAGTTAAACACAATTTAATGTAGTATTTTATTATTTTAACATTATTTCTGTCGTCTCACGTTTTCTTGGGGTGGATTACAATGAAACCAGGCTGGAAGTAACAATTTAATAAACTTACTAGACAAGTATGATGAAGCATACATCTTGCTTACTAGAAAGAGCAAAGTCTATTTTTAGAATTTGACATTATTTTCATGTCAGTTAAAGGTGGGGTATGTATTTTTTCAAAAACGCTTTAGAAAACTGAGTCGGGCCGAGTACCAAAACAAACTTGTAGCCAATCAGCAGTAAGGGGCGTGTCTAACCATGATGTGGAGGAGAGAGCGCTCAGTGCACAGGACGGACATTAGCCAAGCCGAGCGACAGAAAGATAGAGATGGCGGATAAAAAACAAAAGAGAAAAACGTCTACATAACAAAAGAAGGCTTACAATAAGGCAAGAAGTAGGACCCGTGTAAATATAGGATCAGCTTTCTTTTCCAGCGCTGGAGAGAACTCAAGGAGCGGGAATGCCTGCGATCGGATGCCAAGGTTGCTTTGTTTCTTCTCGATAGGTGAGTAACATTGGTTTTGCTTTGTTTCACAGAACTAATATATGCTGGCTTTTGCTTGAAAATGCTTGTGTGTCATAATCGTTGCCTGGGTTGCGTACGTTTGTGTGGGGCGTGTTTGTTTTGGTGATTTGAAATATCAACATTGGCTACCAGAAATCACTTACCCCACCTTTAAGTACACCAATTTATGTTTTCATGGTAACACCAGCTCCTCTGATTGGTGGACCTCTCTTCAGGATTATGGGTAGTGTAGTTCTGCACTGGGAATTAAGCTATTAATCACACTTAACTCGGAACTCATGGCAGATATGTTTTATCGCTTAAAAACAATTTGTCTATAGAGAAAATGAATGGCTTTCTTGCTTGAATCTGATTCTTACACTTATTGTGTGATTCCTTACGTTCATTTTTCTACCAGATGTCTGTCTCCATCTCAAACATGAATCTGTGTAATTTGAAACTTGATTTGTACAGAAATTAAGTGCTCTTTAAAGGGTCAATAATTATGCATCAGAGATACAATTTAAATTTATGGTATAGGCATAAATTAGCAAAGTAGTAACCAGTATAGCCAGACGAACATTTCTTCATATAGGCCATCTGCCTTGTGGTTTTGTGATATACACTAGTAGATCTATGCTTCCCAAAGTGTGGGCAGCGTCCCCTGGTGGACTGCAAAGGTACTGCAGGTTGGTCATGACCTAGGTTACATCAAATTAAAATATTAAAATAATTTAAATATTCTTTGTTCTCTCTCTCTCTCTCTCTCTATATATATATATATATGTATATATTTACACACAC
>NW_015652145.1:647438-656969 GCF_001515625.1 Sinocyclocheilus rhinocerous
CATATATATATATATATATATATATATATATATATATATATATGTACAGTACATTTGATCTACGTATATCTATCTAGCTATCAGCCTAAAATTCCTTGTGGATGATGATCTGAGATATATGTGTGTAGTTGTTGTTTTTAAGCACAATTGTAATGTTTGTTTTTATAATAATGTTGTCACAGACCTAACACAAAATCCTTACCATAATATAATATATAGCATTATTGAAAACTAAGTCTATTATTCCATTGTGTTAATTCAATGATGTGTTAATGCATATTTAATGTACTTACACATACAAATTCAAATTAATAAATCAAATATCCAAGACACAGATTGTGTATGCATTCAATTTTATTGAAGAAGGAAGATATCAACTGGCAGCGTTTTACCACCTCCAAATGTACATCAAAATCGAAACACTTAATCAGGATACAAAAATACACATCTCAGTGACCTCCATATTGTAATAAATAGTTAACCATGCATCTACGATAAAAAGGCACAGAAAACAGTCACTTAGTAGTCATAAAAATTACCTACTACTTACCAAAATCATCCAGATATCAATACAAGTGACTACCGTAACATTATATCCCAATAGTGAAAACACATACACATCAGTTGTTTAACCTTAATAAATATGCAAGTATTGTAAATATACCTATACATGTAGTCTTAAAAATGAAACTGTGCCATTGTGAACACAATGTAAACAAATGAAACTCGCATCGCGCTTCTCTTACTGGATATAAATCATGTCAAAGATATGTCACCTTGCTCTACAGATTCCTCAAATTAATTAGTTTTTGAAAAACCAGGCAGTTTACAGCTTTACGTTCGCCATAAGCCGAAGCCCACCGTCACTCATAGTCCAATGAAAAACACTCATGTGTTGGCTTGAGAACTGAACTGAGGTTCATGTGATCATGTGCACATGTGTTTAGTGTGGCAATGAGAGGAAGACTGCACTTGTGTGATTTGAGTCTGTTGTGAACAAATGAACTATACAGAGGCACCATATACAAGGTCGATCTGCTACAGCTGTCAAAAAGAGATCATGTTAAGGCCAATTAAACCGGGCTTCGGGGAGCTTTGTAGTGTTCTGGAAATGATCTTGTGTCTTTGGTAATGATTCTAGCTAGTTGGGGTAATTACCTTTTATAATGCGGTCACTCAGAAATGCATATCTGATAAGCATATATCAGTACATTCAGTCGTGTTTCGGAATGCGTGGACGCATGTGCACACAGGTTTTGATTTTATATAACCACAAACAGAACTGTTGCTATAAATGGCCCATTTGATTGTCGGATCAAATGTGTATCAGTCAGATTACAGTTTTTTATTTTTCTGTCGCCTATGAATAAGCCCAGATGCATTGATTTTGGAGAAAATATCTGTGAATGGGTTTTAAAAAGGTAAAATGTGTTATCCAGAGACTAAGTGGTAGATGAAAGCATTTAGCTGGCCAAAATATTTAATAAAGGAATACGCAAGTGAAAGGGAATGTGTAAAACTTGATGCGCATCCCAATCTGCAGAGGTTTTCGCGGAGTTCTGCTGGCGCAGATTTCATGTGGGCCTGCCGATGGATTAAACAGCTAACCTGAAATGCCTACAGGCAGATGCTGAAACCTCAGCAGATGCTCACTACTGAGAAAAGACGGAAAGTGAGATACATTTAGTTGCCAATTAAACCGCAATGGACAAATTGCTGATAAAAGCAGGCCGCACTGTTGTGTCTTTATTATGGACGCCAGTGGTTCTCATCTGCTAGAATGCCATTAACTGTATAATTGTGTGTAGTTAGGATAGAAATATAAAAAGGCTTATCAACTTTTAAAAGAGAGGAGAAAATGTTTTCCTCATCTTTCAATTTGTACGTCCAGCATTATGCGTCCAATCAACCTGGAGGGTATTAAGTTCGTCTTTCATTTGGTGGAGGCTAGACATAATGTCAATATGGACAAGGCCAAACTACATTAAATACGGGTTCACTTACAACAAGAATAAACATGGTTTGTGCAGACCACAATGTGTTTTGTGTGGTGAATTATTGGCTGCCGAGAGCATAAAACCATCAAAACTCAACTGACATTTAGAAACCAAACACACACGCTATAAAAAGTGTAAATCACACTTCTACTGTTTGCGCATTCACAATATTGTCAATGTTCTATGCAGTTCATGATACTATTAATGACTTTTAAGGACATTTTCTTGTTTCTTTGTGTACAATAAACTATTCAGCCCTGTGTTTGGCGCCATGTGAAGTTGAAGGCGAAATCCGGATCCTGGAGCAAAACCAGTTGTAATCTATAATTGATTAATGAATGCTGTCATGAATTAAGTCTCATTTTTAGTCCCATCATTTGATAAGAATGCCTAAACTCTCACCAAATGTGTATTTTTCTTTTTAAAAACATCCTGCTCGGTTCCACCCAACAGACCAAAGCCAGTCCTCCAGGGACTCCATATTTGTTTGAATTCTCAGTTCAGGTAAATTGTGGGTAGAATAGAATTGTTTGTTTGGGAACACCACATCTTTTTCGACACTACTCTCTTTCGCTCTGTATATATATCAAGTACTACTTTGATGTTATCGAACACCCTCTAGAGGAACATTATAATATAACATCAACAAAAATCCACTGTTATGAGTCCCACGTGCACTGATGGTCGGGTTGGCTTATGTAGAACTACGTGTAGCTCCGAGCTCGAAATTTTCCATTTTACGGAAAAAATAGAGGCACAACAGTTTTATAGTCGGTGTGAGGAAACATCCAGCCGTCTAGCAAATTATCCTGGAAGCACGGTTAGACAGGATCAACAATTTGCTTATGGAAGATTTATGAATTTTGGAGAGAACATGGCATGATTTGTCTGACCCAAAGTCCGCCTTAATCCAAAACCGAAAAAAGAGGAGTGTGTGAAGTTTATCTTTTTAGTTTTCCATGGAAAAACCTCACATAATAAAGCTTCATAGAGAAGAACTGTATCAAAATAAATACAATATTGCACCTTCCATAGAGTACAACTGCACTTAACGTGTAAAGGCGATTACTAAACAGAATAATTCACAAAGGTGTTATGGTGCTCTATACACAAATAAATGTGTCATCTGATAATATCATGTAAGCGTTCTATTATACAAAGGCTTTACTCATAACTGGAGTTAACAGTTTAGACTTTTTAAACGTATATGTACAGTGCATATATTAACAAACAAACGATCTCTTATACCCTGTAATGCCATCAACCAAATGTAGATGATCCTATCAAACTTGCACTGGGTTCCTGAACTCAGTAAATATCAACTATGTAATGTTGCAGGTCAACTGCAATTTCTTATTCAAAACAATAGAAGTCCTATTTCAACTAATGTATAATAATAGGTTTTAAGCTACAAAGAGTCGCCGTGTCCATGTTTTTCTGAACTACTTCAGATTTGACCATTTGCGATGAATATTTCAAATATTTAAGGGGGGAAACTAAACTTGAAATGTTTTAAAGAACATAAACCAGGGGACATTCACTTTGGTACTTATTTCACCGACTTATCTAACGTCCTACTGTAAGATTAAAACATTTCTTACCAATAAAGTTCATCTGACAATAAATATGGCACATGACACTGCTTTGACACAAGGTTTCCATGCAGACAGATAAATAGAAATAAATCAGCAGTCTACTTAGACCAAAGGGATGCTTCAGTAGTAACAAATGGCATTATACTAAATTCATATAAAACTTGTTCAAGTGTAAATTTGTACAATAAAAAACAAGACGCAGATCATGCAGTAAAACAGCTATCCAAATATAGCAAGCATACCATGCATCAGTATGTCACTGGCGAAGGAAACCCCTTTTGACCTTTCCTGGACTGCACCGCCGCATTACTATGATTGCGATACTCCTGCAGTCTTTTTCCCCGTCTCCTTAAAATGTAAACAGTGCTGTCAAAAGCAGAATATTGCTGACACATCACATCGCCCTCCTATTGTTGCCATCTACCGCAAGGCAAAGAGCCAGTGAGCTACTCAGAGGCCATGTGCTCCTCTCCTCTCGGTTTGGAAGTCCTGTTCTGCTACTTGATTTGGAATCTGTAATAGAGGCCAGAGGTCACGTGCACGATGAGAATTGCATACCTGATTGTGCCGTCGATGCGATAAGTGAGGAATGGCTTTTCTATGGGTCTAAAAGTCTTGGGACACAATCCTTGTCGTTTTGGCACCAGCACTTGCTCGAAAACAAACATCCCTAGCTTTTCTACAAGCTATTCCTACAGAGATCCACGACAGCAAAGCACTTCCCACTCCGGAGCTCCCGCCGCAACTCCTCTTCTCTCACGAACGGAATGTGTGTTGACGTCTCTCACAGGTCCACCATCGAACTCTTGGCCAAGTCCTTAGTTCCCTGGAGAATTCTCTTCATATGACCCACCTTCGAGATCCCCAGATCCTAGAGGAATCAGACAAACAGAAGTGCACTCAGAATGAAGCGTTTCCAGAGCTCACACCTTCAGGAGTTCAGCTCACGTCAAAAAGTTACGTATAAATCGTTGCATTTTTTTTTTTACTTGTTGCATTTAACTACTTTTTGATTCTTTTGGATTTTTGTTTTGCGGAATAAAACATTTTTTTTATTGCACTATTGATATCATAAACCGACTAAGCTGCAGTTTAACCCAAGTTTAAACCGAGTTTTTCAAAGCACAGTTTCAAAACAATAAGATTTTGGTAACACTTTATTATAGTGTCTTTGCTACACACAAATACTTAGTACAGTAATAACAGCAACTTCTGCATAATTACAAGCAACCAATCCTAAACCACCTTACCCTAACCCTAAAGCTATAGTAAGTCCAGGTTTTAATTAATATTACTCAGCACTTAGTGTTTGTTTAACTACATTGTAACAGACATACCTTAAAATAAAGTTCAAGGTCAAATGTAATTAAAAAAATTTAAACAAATAATAAAATAGCATTTAAATATTTTATGTTCCAAGCAATATAATTTGATTGCAGAAAATGTTGTGTCTGTATTTTCTTTTAGACATTATTACCATTTTTTTAGCGTTAACGAAAAATGTTCGTTGACAAGCTTTTTTCCCATGCATTACCGCCACCTATCTCTCAAGTGGACCATTGACACTCCTAATTGAGATTGTAGATAGATGGTCCATTTGAGAGATAGGTGGCGGTAATGCTCTTATAAATCTGCGATCCGCCATAAAGCAAGAAGAAGAAGACGACGCCTCACGCGCCGGCTGTTGAGAACGCGCTCAGGAGGACGCGCCGCCGCTCAGGAGAGTTCGAACAGTTCGGACATTGCGTGAATCAGAGGTAAAAAAAAACTATATAAATACTGTTCAGTTTCTTGCACAGACCGATCGTTTACGGTTTGAGTTACAAATCTCAGTTTGTGTTCTACTGAAGAAACAAAGTCACCTACATCTTGGATGCCCTGGGGGTAAGCAGATAAACATCACATTTTCATTTTTGGGTGAACTATCCCTTTAATGATCATTTTCAAACAAAAATACTTGCATTTCTTAAAGGGTAATGACAAATTTCATTCATTACAATGTCAGTAGTATATGTAAATGAACAATGTGTACTATTTCTCCGTGTTACACTCACACTGAGGTATTCTATTTATTTGTTAGCAAAAGGATGAATTATGTAAAACGCCTCATTTTGCATCATCTGCTGGACTTCTGATAGCTCTGGGCCTTTTGTGAAAAGTATAGGTTAGATCGTTTTTCCAGATTTATCCCTACTCACAGACAGTCGGATCAAAGTCCAGTGCGTTATGGGTATTGAAGGGAACAATACAGTTACACCTTTAAGTAAAATATATGCTATGTGAACATGGAGTCTTGAATGTGTGTAAGTATTAACAATACAATTAAGCACAATCAGAGCCAGGAACTTCCATATAATTTTAAATTGACAATCAGTCAAATTGTCAATTTAAAATGATTATCGAAATTCCTGACTCCCATGTCTCCCCAAAGTATAATGAAACCATCTAAGTCGTAGGTTTGAGATAAGGCCACAGAAAAAGTGACATCTAGTGGCAGTCAGGCTAATCTAAACGAGGCATTACACAGATACAGTTTCATTTAGTTATAGTAAGTTTCCATTTAAACTATTTATGTACTATATTTGCTATTCATTTAATTATATATCACCATTATATTGGTCGTCGTCCACTCTGCTCTCTAGATATTTCTATCAGCATCAGCCATTACAACACCAATATCAGTTGATCAATAGGAAACACAATAACCCAGGTTAACCTCGGGTTAAAACAATGCAGCCGATCCAGTGACAGCAAATGTCACAATACCGCTGAATTTGAGCTTGACTGGTTTACAGCTGAAACACTCCGATCTATTTATGTCCCAATTAAGTTTTCAAAAAATGTTTGAGGACATCCCTAGAGACAGAATAAGGTTAGACCAGCTAAATGGCAGGGATGTTTGAAATGGGGGGACAAAACAGAGGCGTAAAATGGCACAGTCCAAGGTTCACTAGTGCTTGTGATAAGTGTGACCAGAGCACCTCACACATAGACATTCAGCACTACACAACACTGAGCTGCTTTCACCAACACTTTATGTAATTATTCACTGGGAGGTGTGACTCATGAGGATTTATAATACATTTATTGAATGTATTATGACATTTATTTCTGCATCAAGTGCACATGAAAGCATCTGGTGACTACGTTTATAGTGCTCTATCACTGTGCTAAATTGTATAATATATTGGACCATTCAAGTGATAATCCTAGACAGATTTATCGTTTAAAATAGCTCAACTATACAGCTATAACCGGTAAAACATTGTAAATGAGGCCCTGTTTACATCTCATAACTGCATCTCAGGGCTCAAACTTCATGTGGAGAAAAGTACATGACAGCATTGCATTTGTAGTGTAATTATATTATATTATATTATTAGTTCTCAATTGGTTTTGCTGGCGTTTTCTCCTCTCTTAAAAAGTTGATATTTTCCTATAATAACAATGCATTGTTATATGATTTTCTAATTTGCATTTCAGACCAGACCTGTGACTGCTTGTCAAGTGATAATCCTAGACAGATTTATCGTTTAAAATAGCTCAACTATACAGCTATAACCGGTAAAACATTGTAAATGAGGCCCTGTTTACATCTCATAATTGCATCTCAGGGCTCAAACTTCATGTGGAGAAAAGTACATGACAGCATTGCATTTGTAGTGTAATTATATTATAAGTTCTCAATTGGTTTTGCTGGCGTTTTCTCCTCTCTTAAAAAGTTGATATTTTCCTATAATAACAATGCATTGTTATATGATTTTCTAATTTGCATTTCAGACCAGACCTGTGACTGTTTGTGTCACGAGACACCAGTTGAGAACGACTGTCAAATGCAGTGACACAAATAATGAGTTTAGTGAATAAATGAGTGAAAATCATGTGAAACACATCTGACATTAATATAATACAGTTTCTCAACGAAAATAATGCATACAGCTTGAAACGTCACAATTATGGCAAAAATGTGCCAACATTTCAGTACTTGTTTTTACTTTATACCGCCTTGTCAACATGCAGAAACACTATGACATAGTTAGTGACACTGTTGAGCAAAAGTTTGGAGTCAGTAAGACATTTTTAAAGAAATTAATATATTTATTCAGCAAGGATGCATTAAATTGACATAGAAATCATTATAAATGTCTTTACTGTCAGATTCAAATAAAACAACCCTGATAAAAGTACCACAGTTTCCACAAAAATATTAAGCAGCACAACTGTTTTCAACACTGATAATAATAATAATAAATGTTTCTTAAGCAGCATATTAGAATAATTTCTGAAGGATCATGTGACACTGAAGATTGGAGAAATTATGCAGAAAATTCAGCTTTGAAATCACAGGAATAAATTACATTTTAAAATATATTCAAATATAAAACAGTTATTTAAAATTGTAATAATGTTTCACAATATTACTGTTTTTATTGTTTTTTTTTTATCAAATAAACGCAGACTTGGTGAGCAGAAGAGACTTCTTTTAAAAAACATTTAAAAAATCTTACAGAACCCAAACTTTTGAACGGTATTGTAAGTAGTCAAGAAATTCGAGATCTTCCCCTTACGATCACTTCTGATGAGATCACCTGAAACGGATGTTCATACCAAGTGTAAACAGGGCCTGATTTGTTCAAAGCGTTCCCCGAATCACACACACATAAACATGTTGACTGTACTCATGAGCTACACAAACAGAGGCATGTCAGTGTGGAGCTGCCCATCACACCACCGCATCTTCAGAGCCCCGCTAGCGTCTTTCAAGCCTAGCCCACTTAAAATAACCCTACGTGCATCAGGCGGTTAGTTGTGTACGTATTCGGAGACCCGAAGGACACTTGCACAGAGGAAGCCAAGCAGAGCAGTGCAGCACATAATAGCAAACAGGGTGACAGGTAAAATGACAGAGAGAGAGAGAGAGTCAAAGAGCGAGATGGACAGAGAAAGAGCGTTTCGGTTGATCTGAGGGACATCGTGAGGCACAGAAAGGGGTTGTGTGTATACCTTGAGGTCTCTCCTCTCCAGGTGCAGGAGCTCGGAGCCGCGGATGTCGTGGCGGATGAAGGTCTCTTTGTATTCTCCCAAGCTGAGCTGCTCCAGCCAGGCGGCCACCTCCTCAGTGCCCCACCTCTGAACTACACAAGTACAGAGCGAGAAGCCCCCTTCAGTGTCCAACCCCCATACACTCACAGGACACAAGCAAACAGGGTCAGGCCGAGAGGAGGAACAAGTCAAAAACAACCACAAAAGGAAAAGGGGACCAAAATCAAATCAAACAGGAAAAAGAAGTGGCGGCAGCAGCTGGCAAAGAGAGGGTTAAACAGGTTCGATTTGGTCACTGGCACACCCAGAGGCGTTTCTGGCATGCAGGTTATCACAGTGGCACGTCCACCATCATCCCATTAAGAGCAGACACAGAGACAGAGAGGAGGAGAAGGAGGAGGAGGAGGGAATGGGAGGCTGAAGCCTGTGCGACCTAACGCTCCTGTGCTCGGATCGTCCGCTGGCAGGATGAAAATACACTGCGCTCTGTTGTTGTTGATGGCGTGTTAAATCCCCGTAGCAGACGGACACGTTAAAGCCTACGTTCAATTTAAGAGTGTGGACGCGTGCAGATTTGCCCTGGATAATTACGCCTGAAAATGTCAAAGAATATGATGGATTATATTTTGTAAACAAGTAGAGAGTCTACTTTGATTACTTTGCAATCCTTTTTTGGAAAGAATGTACTAGGGATGTAACGGTATGAAAATTTCATATCACGATTATAGTGACCAAAGTTATCACGGTTATCAATATTATCATGGTTTTGTTAAAATTTGATTAAAATGTTCAAAAAGAACTAATACACACACTGAAAACATTTCAATAACTTTTATATTTGAAAATCAACAAACAACAAATACAATTAGCAGCTATATGCACTTTTTTAGCATAAA
>NW_015652145.1:657254-657405 GCF_001515625.1 Sinocyclocheilus rhinocerous
CAGAGGAATTTAGTATTAATACTACTATAATTTTGCTGTAGTGATCATATTGTCCTGACTATTGTTTTGTATGTTTTGTACAATGGATTTATAAACGGGTAAGATTTTAAAACATTAATCACAATTCAATATTTCATGTCCTTCATGTCCC
>NW_015652145.1:660102-674128 GCF_001515625.1 Sinocyclocheilus rhinocerous
AAGATCACAGACAACCTCCGCAATTATTACAAATGACTGGAGGTCACCAGGTAATACTAATCCCGTGCGAATAGGGCTTTAGATGGCTGAAAAATCTCCCGAGCGCTGTCACTGCCTTCTGCCATTTCGTCTCGTGCAAAAAAACAACAACAACAACATTGCGTGCTGCTTCTGCGTCAGACTGATGCTGGCTGGACAGGATTTACCGCGAGTTTTCAAAATCGCAATAATCAAATACGGTTTTGATGATAATTAAATTCTAAACGATAATACTAACCGTCAGGGCATTTTATCATGATTTATCGTAAAACCGGTAATCGTTACATTCCTAGAATGTACCAAGTATGCACTATCCTCAGAAATCTGGTCTGTTTCAACAAGGATTAAAGGTGATGTGTGTAATTTATTTATTTTTTTATGTGCAGACAACTCCAGAAAGAATTAGTCGCTCAAGGTTAGTGCCATTAAATCTGCACTAATAAATAATCTGCACTAATATATTTGTATTATTGTTATTACTATTATTTATAATTAATTAGTTAATTCATTGATAATAATAATAATAATAATTTGAAATTACTTTTTTCACCAGCTAATATGAAATCAAGGAAAACACATAAAAATGAAATTTCTTGGGTACATTAAGTGTATTATTAATATTTTTATTATTACTATTACTATTATTAAGAATAATATGAATGTGTAAAATACACATTAATAATTATAATAATAATGTTTAAAATATACAGTACATTTTATTATTTTTTTTAATCCATTCAATAATACCTTTTTGCCAATCATGAGGATAAAAAAATATTTGAGTTTTTTTACCATTATGAAAAAAAAAAAAAAATCCAAAACAAAATGTTACCTTGGACCACAAAACCAGTCATAAGGGACCATTTTTGGAAATTGAGATTTATACATCATCTGAAAGCTGAATAAATAAGCTCTCCATTGATGTATGACAATATATATATTACAATATTTGGCCGAGATACAACTATTTGAAAATCTGGAATCTGAGGGTGCAAAAAAAATCAAAATACTGAGAAAATCCCCTTTAAAGTTGTCCAAATGAAGTTCTTTGCAATGCATACTACTAATCAAAAATTTGGTTTTGATATATTTACGATAGGAAATTTACAAAATATCTTCATGGAACATGATCTTTACTTAATATCCTAATGATTTTTGGCATAAAAGTAAAATCGATCATTTTGACCCATACAATCTATTGTTGGCTATTGCTACAATATACCCGTGCAACTTAAGACTGGTTTTGTGGTCCAGGGTCACAAATGATCTTGGGCATGTGTCAGTCAGACAGTCTCTGCAGTATAAACCAGACTTTATGAAGAAAGTCTGGCTACAAAAGACTGTTATAAACACTGTGGCACTTTCCAAACATAGTTCCGTTTGTTTGAGTGGCTCAATATGTCAATGTCTGCTTCAACTGGACTATGGGTTTGGCGGGAGTCTGGGTGAAAGGAGTGTTTGGGACACCTGTTTGGAAAACAATCCTTATTTCACAAATTTCTGTCCACTCACTGCTGCCAGTGACAGGAATTACACACTTCACCTTTAAAGCGTTACATGTGTAGCACATGTGCAGTATGACATGTTTGGGTTTGAATGAGTGGATTGTGTTGTTCCCCTTCTGTGTGGTACACCTTGTTTTGTGCCTGCTGTTCATGTGTAGACACATGGACCGTTTCTGACTCACAGGACAACACCATGACCAGAGGAGTGCAGGGGTGCTCATGGATGGTTGGGTTGGACTGAGGACCACTGGACATGAACCAAGAGTCCTCTCAGAAGAGGATGTACAGCATGTATGGCGCACTATATCATCATCTCACTGCCTCCATGGGCCATCACTTCCTTTAACAGTTCCCCACATTGTCAGCAATCATGAACAATTATTGTTTGATAAAAATAAAAAACAAGTTCAGTCTCAGTGTCCTGCTTTTGCATCTTTTCCAATCAAAACAGCAAAATGTGACACTACAACACTATTACATGACTATGAATGCAACAAAGCGTGAAGCATCCATGATTTTAGTGTCCATCTCTTGTGAGGATATTCAAATATATGTGGACACACACACACACACACTTACCTGACTGTGGGCTGGACTTCTTTGGGGCTTTCTCTTTCTTGAACTTTGGCACTATGCGAAACATGCCACTCCGACTGTTTCTTTTTCCGTACTCAAGCGAGTTATCCTGTCTCACACAAAATGACCTGTCAGTCTCAGAGGCAAATAACTGAAAAACACATGTACATTACTGTTGAAAAGTTTAGGGTCAGAAAATTTTTTTAATGTAAATTTAATGTGATTTTTTTTAATTTTGAAAAAAAATCTCACAAGGGCTGAATTTATTTGAACAAAAATCCAGTAAAAACAGTGATATTGTGTACAAATATTTTTAATATTTAAAATAAGTTTTCTACTTGAATATAGTTTAAATATAATTTATTCCTGTGATCAAAGCTGAATTCTCAGCATCATTACTCCAGTCTTCAGTGTCACATGATCCTTCAGAAATCATTCTAATATGCTGATTTGCTCGATATATTTGTGAAAACCGTGATACACAATTTTTTTTTTTTTTTTTTTTTTTTAATAAATAGAAAGTTCAAACAGAACAGCATTTATTTAAAATAGAAATCTTTTGTAACATTATGAATGGCTTACTGACCCCATACTGGCATTATTTTGTTATCGTTGAGATATACTATTGTAGATTTTATTGATATTTTCAATTAGTTTTAATATTTATATTTTCCATTTTAATTTTAATTTGAAAGGTTTAGTAATTTTGTTGTGTTTTTTTGTATTTTTTTTTTATGTAATGAAATGAGGGTGAATAAATGATGCCACAATGTCCATTTTTGAAAACTATCCCTGTAGGGAACAAGCTTGGGTAGATAGCTAACTAATATGGTTTCTCTGTATATATCTAGGCACATTCCTTCTGCTGCTCACCTCCTCGTCATTGGGCTGTAAGATGTGGTAGAGCCAGGGGATCTCAGCCAGCTTGCCCAGTTCAACCTCAACGCTCTGCAGGGCACTGGACAGCAGCTCTTCATGCGGAGGGTCCAGTTGCTACAGAAATAAACTCAAAGACTGAGTCAATGATGACAGAGAGCTCTATCAGAGCCATCACTGCTCACAAGACAAGCTGGCATCTCACTCCATTTCATGGCTTTGTGTTGGTCTAACTGGTGACATTGGTGAGCAAGTGATGTAATGCTAAATTCCTCCAAATCTGTTCTGCTGAAGAAACAAACTCAAACTCAGATCTACATCTTAGATGGCCTGAGGGTGAGTACATGAATTAATTTCTGGGTGAACTATTCCTTTAAGAATAAGCTTTGTATCAGATCTCCTAAAATGCCTTCAACATAGATATAAATATAAGAAACGGACGCAAGACTCCATTTGCTCTGCATCTCAGTGAAGTTTAAGAGAAACAATGGAGATGTTAAAAAGATCTCATTTGGGATTATTCTTTCTTATGGGGACCTGCACCATTAACATTTATGCCTTGGAAAAGGTGACTGAAAATTATCTTAAAGGCACTAAATCAACTCACCAATGGCACTCGTCCTACTAGCAGCGACTCGGTCTCATTGTGCAGGGCCTTCACGGTGCTGGCCACCTCAATGGCAGTGTTTCTTGTCAGGCTCTGAGGAGAACAGATGAATCAGACGTGAGAATTTACTCATAACTATGTGACTTATTTGAACTATGAGAACCACAGAGCAGTAAACACACCATTCATTTTCTCAAAAGGGCCACAGATTTTCATACAAAACTATCATTAGCTCTGAGGTTGATTAAGCGATTATATGTGCTTTGGGGGGAAAAAATCAGTATAGAAGTATGAACTCTTTCACACCAAACCCAAATTATAATTGTGTGATGAAGTAGAAGTGACAAAGTCGATTTTTGTAGTTGTATGGAGGCCGATCAACTCCTTCAGAGAATGATGAAAATTCATAAAACATCAGTGGCACTGGTGTGAACAGTCCTTGAGTGCTGGCATTGCTCACCTCGGGGAACTTGGGGTGTGTTTTGTTGATGGCGTGTGAGGAGGCGTTGACGGCGTGGGCAAGCTCCTGCTCGAGGAGTTGGTAGTTTTTGGCAGCCTCGCAGATCCTGGTGATGAGATCCTCTGCAGCTCGAGCGCACATCTGGATGAGCGTGGCCTCCTCTTCTGTGGCCAGATCCACAGAGTGCTGAGGATACAGGGGCGGCCTCAGCGGAGGCTTGTCGTATTTCAGTTTATCCTCCCAAGACTTCAGCGTGTTTTCAAATGCCTTTCATGAAAAAGACTCATTTAAATGACAGTGAGTGTAGTTTAGCAAGGATACACACATTGACACTTCAAAACCATCTCACTAAGACAGATAATTGAGGGGCAACTGATATTTATATGCATTTTATGTAAGCAGTCTTCTATACTGTTATAAAAATCTCATTGATTTATATTACAAGCAGAATTTCATCGTACTTTTTGACCATATAAATATCAACATCTGCACCAAATTGTATATTTTGCCTCAGGTTGGGTCTCTGAATAAAACTGAGGTGCTATTTATATCAAATATGATATACTCAAAAACATATATGCAAACATTACTGTTCAAAAGTTTGGGGTCAATAAGAATTTTTTTTTTTTATAAATTAATACTTTTATTCATCAGGGACACATACATTGATCAAAAATGACAAGTGAAGATGTTTATAATGTTTTAAGATAAAGATTTCTGTTTTAAAGGGGTCATATGATGCAATTTAAATGGTTCCTTTCTCTTTGGAGTGTTACAAGCTCTTGGTGCATAAAGAAGATCTGTAAAGTTGCAAAGACTAAAGTCTCAAATCCAAAGAGATATATATTCTTTATAAAAGTTAAGAGTCAGCCACACCTACCTAAAACAGCTCGTTCTAACACGCCCCCACATGTCTACGTCACGATCTGGGAAGATTTGCATAACGCCGCCCAAATGTTCACGCAAAGAAAGAAGGCGTAACTTTTATTCTCGCTGCAGTGTTGTTGCGGCCGCCATGTCGTGAAGGCACTGTGTGTTTCGTTGTGAAAGCGAAACTACTTTGTTTGGCACCCCTTTAAATAAATGCTGTTCTTTTGAAATTTTGATTCATCAAAGACTCCCAGAAAGTATATTACAGTTTCCACCAAAATATTAAACAGCACAGCTGTTTTCAACAATTATGAATCTTTGAAATAAATATTTTAAATGTAATATTTCACAATATTACTGTTTTACTGTATATTTGATCAAATTACTGCAGTCTTAGTGAGCAGAAGTGACTTCCTTCAACAACATTTAAAAAATCTTACCGATCCCAAACTTTTGAACGCAAGTGTTAATGAAGCCACTTTGGATGAAATATTCCTCAGTGGTCACCAACCTTTTTAAGCCCAAGATCCCTGACCTCGGCCTCTATGAAAGACATGATCTATTGAAGAATTGATAGAAAAAGACAGCTCAGATCGTACTTCCAATTTGAGGCCTTTTATTTAGTATTTTAATTAGTGATGCACCGATCATGATTTTTTTATGGCCGATTCAGATTCTTTTTTTTCTTTCTCTTTTTTTTTTAACAAGCCAATTACGATACTGGTTGCCGATTATTTTTTATTGTTTATTTGCTCTATAACAAGCAAACAAGCAAAAATAGCTGTAGCCATTTGAAATCAGAGGAAACCACTGCATTTTAATCACGATCCAAACAAAGATGCAAAAACAGAACGGTTTGACTTTATCATTGTGAAATTATGCTACATAAAAACATATCCGCACGAAAACAAAAAAAGCAGACAGGCTGCATGAAAATGCAAATTCACTCTCTGACAGCAGGTGGCGCTTATGGAACAGCAGCGATATGCCGTTTCCTTGGTTACCGCTGTAAACAAAGCAGCGCTGCTTATAAATAGAGTGGGGGAACTATGACGTGAGAATCCGGAAGTGTAATTCGCCGCGGGTTTCTTCGAGATTTTCATAAATTGAAAAACCCCATTATAAAACGCCATAGGAAAATCTCAAAGAAACCCGCGGCAAATTACTTTTCCGGATTCTGACGTTATAGCTCCCCCACTCTATCCACCTTTTTCTTCAACGCGGAAGTAAGCCTATGGGCGAGACTTCCGGTTCATTAGCCGCTATAGGTAAGTAACGAGAAGAATAACAACATGCAATAAACGGTAAAACTGTTCGCACTACAAACCAGTGTGTTCATAATTAAGATAATACATTAAAATATTATGGTAAGACACACAAATTTCCAACATCAAGCAGCAAAACGAGTTTACAAATGGCCGCGCCCATTTTTACGGCAAGAAAAAGGTGGATACAGAGGTAAGAGGAAGAAAATTCCCGTCACACTGCAGAATCAATCACACAACCATGAGGAGCCCTGAACATGGAACTGGGACAGCGGTCGACGGCCAATGCAACCGTTTGACCCACAAGTGCTTCAAATTCTACTTGAGAAGACATTCACTTCCAGCATTAAAGCAGTAGATAATCATTTCTTGGTTATTCAGGCTTGACAACATTCGGCACCTTCCACAAATACAGTATCAGCTGGTTATTTTTTTTAAGTACAAATCAAGGTACAAATTCATTCGTATATACATATATATATACAGTGGGTACGGAAAGTATTCAGACCCCCTTAAATTTTTCACTCTTTGTTATATTGCAGCCATTTGCTAAAATCATTTAAGTTAATTTTTTTTCCTCATTAATGTACACACAGCACCCCATATTGACAGAAAGGTAAGAGGAAGAAAATTCCATTGCCATCGAAACATTTCTAAAGACAGTCAGTTCCTTTCAGTGAAACATTCATATAACCCCTCACCCCCAATTCAGTATTTATATTTTCTTCCCATATTTTGCGCATCCTGAACAGTGATCTTGCTCTGTCTGTTACAGCATTTTCTCCTCTTTGTGTCCGTCTTTAGCGTCTCTGGCCTCTGTTAACTCAGGCATGATGTATTCTTTATCACTGTCCCAGAAGCTCCCAAAAATAACAGAAAAATTATTACAAAAAAATACAGTACAAAGACTGAAGAATTGTCATGTATTTTTGTACTTATTTTTCTGTTATTTTCGGGATCTACTGGGACAGCGATAAAGATCTACCAGATCGACGGCTTGCCGACCACTGCTTTAACTGCTCTGTTCCACTGTTTTATGGTAATATTGTGGAAATAAATTCCCCAGAAACACTCACCCTGTCTCTTGTCAGCATCTGGGCCCGGTTCTTGTGCTGAATCTTGATGACTCCAGGAGGTTGAATCCAGGCTTCTCCATCCACCTGGACCGGCACTCCTTCATCTCCCAGGATGGTGATCTTCACCGTGCGACACTGGGAGGGGTGAGGAGAGGTTACTCACTCTGTCACCATAATTAACATCCTGTACACAGATCTGTGTCATTCGTGTGAGGTGTGTTTACCTGTGCAATACGGTGATGCTGCAGTTTGATCACCCTCGAGACAGCCATCTGCATACTACCAAACACAGCGACCACTTCCAAAATTTTGTCATCGAATGAAGGGGCACAAAATATCTGCATGAAAAGACAAAAAAAACAATAATCATGAAAATAGCTCATCACCACTAGGCGGCTCCGTACAGGCTCACACCCAAGATTCATAATGAAGAAAAAAAAAACTATTAACCCTATAAAGCCTATCATATTTGATACACACATTTCTAAGGCCTCTTATCAACATGATCAAAATTGTCTCCTGTCTCTTGTACACAATCTACTACATGCTCTCTGTCATCTGCTTGATAGTTTATACTTTTTTAGCAAGTAAAAGGCATTTTATTCAAAATGTTCCCTTTCAGGTTGTGGTACATGTGTGTGTTGCTGTGAAATATTTACTGATTTTTATAATAAGAGTAACATTTATAAGTAATATTTCAAGATGAATACTTACTCAACTGAAGCAACTTTACTTGATTATCCATATATCATTTTTTAGAAAAATCATGTTAAAATGTGAGTATCAAACAGGTTATGATACATCAGGCTTTTAAAGAGCGTTTATTTGTATCTCTCAATTATCACGGCGGTATCGCCCTGCATTATATGTTTTGCCTCCAAAATAAAAACTAGAGCTTTGACCACAAAATCGAGTATTTAAATATAACCTTACTAAGACATTATTGGGAGATACAGAGTGACAACTGATATTTATATGCATTTTACAGTATGTCAGTAGTCTGCTATACTGTTATGAAGCTTTCATCGATTAACATTACAAGCTATCAACATTTCATTTTTCTTTTTGGCCATATAAATAACAACATCTGCATCAAATTTCAAATTTTTGCTCAGTTTGGGCCTCTGAATGAAATGTGTTTTTCCTTCTCAGGTGTGAGCTCCATAATTCTTACTATATCATTCTATATGAGTCATAAAAGCCTGATTTAAGATTTTGTCTAAAGGTTCAATAAACTATTCCATTAAAAAATATATAAATTTTCAGACTATTATTTCATATGTCAGGCTTTTTAGGGTTAAATAGTCTTCCATTTCTAAAAAAAAAAAAAGAAAAAGAAAAAAACACTTTTTTGAACTGAGTCCTCGAATGTCCTGTCCAAGATCACAGGCATCTAAGTGTTCTGCACTCTGCCCTTCTTTAACCAGACCTTGTAGCACTCAAACCGTGTCCGGAGGTAACCTCATTCTGAACAAGGCCATGTGAGCTAAAACAAACCAGCTGCCAAAAGGCCACTTGTTGCGAACAAAGACCCGTGTCACTCTGGGTTCAAAAGGTTTTGTCCAGAGCCAGCTGCACGTTAAACAACAGGAGTCAACACAGGACCTGCTCATCCTCTTAATTAAACAACTCTACATACATAATTTCTTCTCTACATGGTGTCATATTTCAACTCTTCAGTCAGGCGGGAAATGCTGTTTGATGAGAACAAACCCTCATGACCTCCAGCACCATGACTTACGTCATCCTCTTTGGTGCCGCCCCAGAAGTTGGTTCCCCCGGCGTAGCTGGGGATGTTCAGCACAGCGATTCCCTGGAGACTGGGGAGTGGGATGTACTGCCCGTCACACTGCAGAATCAATCACACAACCATGAGGAGCCCTGAACATGGAACTGGGACAGCGGTCGACGGCCAATGCAACCGTTTGACCCACAAGTGCTTCAAATTCTACTTGAGAAGACATTCACTTCCAGCATTAAAGCAGTAGATAATCATTTCTTGGTTATTCAGGCTTGACAACATTCGGCACCTTCCACAAATACAGTATCAGCTGGTTATTTTGAACTTTCTGCTCCAAGTTCTTGTAGGTCCGCTGCAGAAGCTCTTTTGTCCCCAGAACTCCATACCACATCATGTTTTTAGTGCGACTTCTGGACAGTCAGAGAAATACTAGTCAACCGTTGGTAACACTTTAGATTAGGGAACACATATTCACTATTAACTAAGAGTTTTCCCTCAATGAACTCCTAATTTGCTTTGATTTAGGGATCTAGAATATGGTCATATAGAATAAAGCATTAATATGTGCTTTACAAGTACTAATAAACAGCCAATATTCTAGTAATATGCATGCTAATGAGCAACTAGATAACAGTAAAT
Source organism: Sinocyclocheilus rhinocerous (assembly GCF_001515625.1). NCBI lineage: Eukaryota > Metazoa > Chordata > Actinopteri > Cypriniformes > Cyprinidae > Sinocyclocheilus > Sinocyclocheilus rhinocerous. The sequence continues at coordinate 669,757 of NW_015652145.1, forward strand.
AGTGTTCCCTAATCTAAAGTGTTAACCAACCGTTGAGTATTTGACAGTGGTGTTTTGGTAAATGCAGTATATGAAAAAAGGTTGTGCTTTAATCCTGAACTACCTGCATTTCTCCGGGTGCTCCTCACGTTTGTTGTTGAACTCCAGTGAGATCTTTGCATCTAACCCAATGCCAAAGTAGTTATTCATCACACACTTCTCCAAATAGCCCTCTCTGTGGGAGAAATGACCCATGTAAGTTTCATGAGTGCTTTTAAGATAAACTTAAACAAGAAAAAGGAAACCAAAGCTCTTACAGTGAGTCCAGGTCAGGATCTATGAAGGGTGTGGCACCAAATGGATCAATGTTGGCAAGCAGCATCTTACTGATTATGGAGCTTCCAGCTATGGATGCAGCAAGACCTGCCCGCAGACCTGAAGACCAACCAAAGGATGAATGTGAGACTGCAGATCAGCAAACCATATTTAAAATGATATTTTAATGAAAAATCTATTATCGATTACTCACCTTCATGTTGTTTTCACCCAGTATAACTTTTTTTTTTAGTAAAACACAAAAGATGTTTTACAGAATGTTCATGCTGAAAGGTGCCAGAAGCTCCAAATAAGCACTATAAAAGTGTCATAAATATGATCATTATGACTTGTGAACTATATTCCAAGAGGTCCTATGATAGCTTTGTGTGAGAAACCCAACTAAAATGTAGGATTATTATTTTGCATTATTTTCAGCAAATAAAAATCTAAATGTTGGTCTGTTCCTCACACAAAGCTTCTAATTTAAAAAAGAGCACTTAATTATGGTTTGTTATGCTTTAAAACAATATACTTAAGTGTGAACTGAATGTTTGGACACTTAAGTACACGTTAATTGCAATTAAATGAAAACGTATTATAGTTTAAATTTATATTAAATGCAATTAGCGGAACTTTACTTTAGAACTTTAAAGTGCTCTTTATATGTAATTTCATAATTATTTCTACTGCTTTTGAAATATTATAGTGTACTGCTGAAATGCAATGGCAAGCATTTATGGTAAACTAAAATATACTTTAGTATTTTAGTCAACACATCAAAATAACTTCTTTAAAGCACAACAAAAATTATTAAAATAATATAAAATGTAGTTTAAAGTAAATTTTTTCATTTAGCATTATTACAAAGTGCACTTTTTAAATGTGTACTTAAGTGTGTTAACTTGAGTGTGCTTTTATTTTATTAATATTATATTATCTGCAAGTACAGTTTTTTTTTTTAAATTATACTTCAAATTTGAAGTACGCTACTTGAAGTGCACATTTAATACATTTTTCTTTTCTTTTTTTTTTTATACAAGCGTTCTGCAGACTTTTGGACTACAGTTATGAAAACCTTAATGGTCCTTTTAAAAGCTTGGCAGCCACGGGTCACTATTCGCTTTCACTGTACGTAAAAGAGCAGCTCAGACATTTTTCCTAACATCTGCTTTCATGTTTAGTGGAAAAACAAAAGTCATACTGGTTTGAAACAACATGAGAGTGAATAAATGATGACAGAAATGTGACTTTTGGTTGAACTAGAGTAAAGATGCGGTCGTACCGGGACAGATGATGCGTGTGTTGAGAACAGGCAGGTTCTCCTTGCTTGTGGTGAAGGGAGTGATGGAAAAGGAGCCGCAGGACTGAGTGCTGCGACTGACACGCCTCTCTGGCGGCGAACACGGCGACTTAGCCACTGCAGAAGCACAAACACAGAACAAAACATGAGCTCATGTGTACAGAACACTCATCCATCACAGCAATATTGTCCAAGTGCCCATTACACAGCAAAATCTAATGCCGTTTTGATTTGTAAATGCTCAGTTTTTTCCAGCACGTAAGAATAACCCGTGCATTTTGGTCACTGGCTCTCAACAAGAACTGAAAAATCCACGTAAAAGAGATATTCAGCAGAACGCAAGCCACAAAAACAAACCAAAACACATTAGGAGCACTTAACAGCTATGAGACGGAGGCGAGATCAGGAGCCCCTGAGAGACTGAACCAGCTTAGAGAATAAAGTCTTACGTGCCCCACTGGAAACATGAGCAGACAGCAGGCCTCTATGTAAACAGGAAGTGCCACTGTCCAGCAAACAAAGATATGCTCTCTATAGACAGAAATATAGCACAGGGATCCTCTGGGAAACCTACAAATATATTTGCAGCTATAAACACTTACAGTCTGTAAGCCGGAAGGAAATCCCAAAACTTCTGAAGGAAAAAGATTGTGTTATTGCGCAATTTTGCAAAACAAAAGCTTGTCTTCCCACTTAGAACAGTCTGGCTTTATGAAAACAACTATAACTATAAGAGTAATGTGATTTACTGAGTCTAAGGGCCTTTTCAGAGATTATTTATAGAAATATAATAAACCCATATAATAATAATAATGAAATGTTGCTGATATTTTTCAAACTAAGAGCAACATGTAAAAAAACTAAGAGTAATTCTAATTCCAATGATAATGATAATAATTTATGTTAATGCATTTTTATTATAAAAAACACCCCTAATAATAATAATAATAATGATGATGATGATGATGTGCAAAACAACTAAGAGTATTTATTTATAAAAAATAAACCCAAATATATTATTATTATTATTAATAATAATAATAATAATGTTTTTTTTTTTTGCTGCTTTTAATTCGTTGTTGTTTTTTTAAACATGTGGCATTGAATTGAAATAATTTACTATAATGAGTTTGTCACTAGAGGGCAGCACTAACCCTTTCAGGCACAAACAGAACAAGGTCTGAATCACAGTTCACACATTATCCATCCTAAATAAAGTGCTATTACAATACTACAATAATATTACAATATTACAGTAACGTCCAGTATGTACTCTATACGGCCTACTGTTTTTGCATGTTAGTACTGCATTATTCCGCCATAAATGTTTCAAATAGTAGTCACATGATCTCATGTTGCACATGAGTGGCGTTCGGTTCGTTCGTTGAATTGAATTTTATGTTAAAAATATAACTTTTGGCAGCCTAATTAAATAATGAGTCTAAAACGAGATGTTAAAAATCACGACTAACTTTACTTTCAGTTTCTTTGTCACACTGGAGTCCCGTGCATTGCATTGTGGTGAAGAAGTAGTACTTAGTTTAGACTTCTCCCATACTGTACAATCGTCATTTTGGCAACTATAATAAATCATATGAGTATTCCAAGCATACAGAAAATGTGCATACTGTGCAGAGTGCATCATTCAAGCCTTTATAAAAAATAGACTTAAAAAAGCCTTTTCATGCACAAAAAAAACATCCTGGCACTTGAATGCAGCCCAATGGAGGATTCAGCTATTAAGGCCGGTAAGCAAGAACACTTTGTGTCTCATAGGAAGCAGTTAACAGCGACAATGTGTCTTAAGTTTGAGAAAAGTGAACTCACAGGGCAGAGCTTCCAGTTCTTTAGTGTCCTCGTCCTTCTCGTTGTCTCGGTTTTCCTCCTCACTGTCCTTCCTGAAGTCAGTGGGAGACTGCAGCTCCTGCTCCTCCGTGTGAGCGTTCTGCTCATCCACCACTACAGCACAGACACAAACACAACCTCCTGATTCATGCACTTCTTCACGTGGAACACAGAATAAGGCAAGGCAAGGAAAAATTTTTTAATATATTAATATTCATGTTTTTGGTGGAGGCCCAATGACACAAAATTGTGAGCATTAAAATTTTTTAAATGGGCTTTTTGTTTAAGTTTCCCAAAGAGCACGTCATCAGACTAGTTTCGCAATCCTTCCTTGTCTTGAGAATTACTTCAGCTCTGAAAAAAACATTTGTTTGGCTGATATCAAGAATTACTCTTACATCATTTCACATTGACTTTAATCCTCAATAGCAGAAAGGCAACTAGCTTGAATCGCTTTTCCGTTGAAATAAATCAATTCAAAACTCTAAATTTGTTGGCATCATCACTAAGAAATGTGCTCTGTACCAAAGTAAATGTTGTTGTTTATTACTCTATATTGTTGTTTTATTCAAATAAACGAACATGGCCCAATATCACTTATGTTTGTGTTAATTTAGTTCAAATTAATTGAAAAATGTGGCAAACAAAGTATATTTTAACATTAAAATGTGCTATAATGAAACATTTTACAATCTTCTTCTACAGAGCAAATACTAAATACAGAACAGTTTACTATAAGGTTTCATTAGTTAACATTCGTTAACTACTTTAGTTAACATGAACTAAGAATAAACAATAGCCTACTTCTACATCATTTATTAATCTGAGCAAATACTAAATACAATTTTTTTTTAATTTCGCATTTAAGATTTTTATAACATTTTTGTTATTATATATATATATATATATATATATATATATATATATATA
>NW_015652145.1:674344-683801 GCF_001515625.1 Sinocyclocheilus rhinocerous
AGATTAATAAATACTGTAATAAATGTTCACTGTTTGTTCATGTTAGTTAACTCATTAAATGACACTTATTGTAAAATGTTACCAATATTTTTTATTTGTGAACTGATGTTCAGCTGTTGTTTTTAATAGTCAACTTATTTCGGGTCATCGTAATAAAAGCTCTGTAAACACTGCCACAGACACGAAGATATATCTTTCATTTCATCACGCTGAATGTTCACTAAAAACTGACACCATTTCAAATTTTATTTTGACGTGACACAAAGTAGTGGTATCTAAGCGGAAGAGTTGTTTACTTACTTTATAATTAGTCAATAACGCCATAATTTTCTTCATTCAGGCCGAGAGCTCGCACGAAAACAAGAGGCAGGATTTATCACACGAACCAATCACATCCGATCATAACCGATCATATCCAATTATAGTGCGATGGAGGGAGGGCCTCCTCTCACGTGACTTTCCCCCATTCATTAGGGATGGGCGATACCACTTATTTTGTTTTTTGTTATTATATATATATATATATATATATATATATATATATGATGTGACATGTAGTCAAGTATGGTGTCAGCGAACTTTGGGTCACATCTCCGACTCTCTAACCATCAGACCACGACTGCCCCCAGTATATAAATCTTATATTTATTTATGATATCATATTTAGGTCTTTAGATTTATAATTTAAATCTACACAAAAATGAGCCTCCAGAAAAGTCACGGCACGCTTTGGGGTGTCTGTAAAAAGTCTAGTCATTTAAGAGACGCTGATATCCAGGGCAGCACTCTGTAAGCAGCAGATCAGTGTTTTTTTCTATTCAAAAGACAAAAAAAGACATGCTGGACAATCGTACTTCTCTCTGCCTGCTCGATGATCTGTCTGAGCGCTTTCTTCAGGCTGTTGGCTCTCAGCACAAGCTGCTCGCGGGGTCTGAAGAGCTTATGAGCAGAGCCTTTCTCAGTCTCATTCTCCTTCAGCTCCGTTAAAGACTCTTCACTCAGATCCTCCTCTTCCTCCAGCTCCTCCTCCTCCACCTCCTCCTCCACGATGGGTGGCGTGGTGAGGGCTGAGGGCGTCATGGCCTGCGCCTCCAAATTCAGCGTCTGCAGGAGGGAGTCCAGCTTCTCGTTCAGAATCGCACACTGTGGACAGAGAACAAAGGAAAGGGTGCTGCATTGATAAACAGGTTTATACAGCGTTTTCACTGTATTTCTGCGCATGTGTTGAGTAATGACTGAAAGAGCTGTCATGAGGTGAGGGATCACAGACTCACTTTGAGGGCAACTGCATCAGCTTCCTCTGTACTGTCACTGCTTCTCTCATAACACTTCCCAACTTTGGCCACAAATTCCTTCACCGTCTCACACAACACCCTGGAGGAGACGAGAGGAAATTGTGTTTATCTGTGTTTCTGTTTGTTAGTGGTGGAATAGTATAGAACTGTATAGTGTGAGAGGACTCACTTTGATGAAGATATGACCACTGAGTGCTGATCTGAGTTCAGGATCTTCGTGAGATGAGCAGCCACTGAATCCTCATAAGCAGATATCTGTAACTAAAGCCACGACACACACATACACACACACACACACACACACACAACATAAACTGCAATAGCAGGACGAGAGAATGTAACATTTCCTGAGCATGAAAACTAAATCACTCCACAACTGGCCTTTAATATATGCTAAATGACATTTTGTAGCATTTTAATTAGTGCTGTCAATCAATAAAAAAATTAACTAATTAATCACACATTTTTTTCCTGAAATTAATCGCGATTAATCCCACCTAACATTAAAGTTTTTAAATATACTTTCATATTGTAATAATTTCACAACTTCTAATTTAAGTGAACTTAAAACAATCTTCACATAAACCCATTATAATAAATGTCATATTTAGCTACCTGTGCCCTTCAGCAAGTAGGAAATATACAGAAATTGAATAAAGTTATCAAACACTAAATTTGAAATTAAATAGAGATGAATCTTTAAAGCTACAAAAGTTATTGATTTCCTCTTTTTTTTTTCTTTTGTTCTTTGATTAACAGTCATCACAGCAGCTGTGTTATTAGCTTATTTTGGCTGCTTTAAGAGCTGCTGCTGCTGAACATGACGTGGATCTGACATGCATCGTATTTACTCTTTACCTTTCTGACCCTCTTCAGGTCTTAAAGTCTCTACTAATGCACTAATTTTGACAGCAATAATTTTAATGTTTTTTTTTTTTTTTAATAAAGATATTATTTATTACAATAAAACCCAAGTGTATATTTTGTGTGTACCAAATCATTTCATAAATGAGCAGTCAAGTACACCATATGCCCTCTTTTTCCTGGACATGTCCTGGCCCGAGCAGGATTTTGTAATTGCCTACAATGTGTGGGATTTTGGCTTTGTTTTCCTATTGTTTTCATACCTGCTGAAGGTAATGAATGAAAAGTAGTTTAACCAATAGCATGCAGGCATTGTACATGATCGAGCAATCGTGGCGTGCGAGAAGGCGGCGGGATCTACAGAAAACAGTACAAGCAAAGCAAATATGCACACATATAATGTATGAAGAGAAGACTGTAGAGAGCACATCAATAGGAAAACAAAGCCAAAACCAGGACATCTTAGGCAATTTTGAAATCCCGGCAAGGACATGTCCTGGAAAAAGAGGGCGTATGGTCACCCTACAAATAATAGTAACAGTCTCAACCTATTTATTTAGACTCAGACATGACTAAAAATAATGGCTCATAGAAATAACTCATATTTTGAGACTAATTTGTGACTATTTTGAACAATTCATTAAAAAAGCACCAGTTCATAAGAGCCATTTGTTCGTGAAGTGGACTACAATGGGTGCGCCAAATGTTTTCAAATGAAACAGCTGAAAGGTGTGTCTTTTTATTGTCTTTGTTGTATTTTTGTGGCACCTAGTCTTAGATAAAGTATAGCATATCACGCTGTGACATGTCAACAACCCTTTTATTGGTGTTGATGTAGATGTATGCATTGGCGCTGATGTGTAGCTGGTACCTGGCCATCCTCTGCCTCCTCAGGTGTGGCGGGGCAGCTGTGTTTGGGAGGTATTTTAATCTCATACGTCATTATACTCCACCTGTAAACAGCAGCTGTAGATGTAGCCAACAACACGGATATTATAAGCTCGACATAGTTGTGGTCATGCTAGTGTGCGCTCTGTACCTGTCCAGCATCTTGGTGCTGGCTCGCTCCAGCTTCTCCAGTATCTGAGGGAGTTGAGTGTCATCGTCACAGGACGGCCCCCAGCCGAGCACCCGCGCCAGGTCATTTCCGGTGCCCAGCGGCAGAACGCCCAGCTGGCACTGCCAACGAGAGACGAGTCAGATCACCGAGCCAGTTCATTAAGAAATCCTCCTAAACATCTGCTCTGATACTCTTGTGCCAAGTCCTAACCATACAGCGACAAGTTTACTTCCAATCGACAGGATATGGTGTAGTGCTTTTTAATTACCTGTTTGTGAAGATTTAGTTTATCGATTTCAGACAGGACCCAACCAACGCTTCCATCTCCACCGCACACGAGGATTCGGAAGTTATCGAACTTTTGGAACAAGCGAAGGCTGAAAGAGAGAAAAGAACAATTAAAATGACACACAAACTTTAAAATGCTTCTCAAAAAGTCTCACACACAGTTCAAATAAAGGGATCATGCGAGATTAGGTTTGGGTAGTTAACGTGCTATGGTGTGACATGCTAAATCATTTTTCTATTCTTTTATAATCATTATGCCTGCAGTTTTTATGAGCTCAGACTATATAGAAAAATGTATTTTGTCCCACTGTAGGATCATTAAAACATGCCAAAAAAAAAGTGATTAAAAATGGAGAAAAATTTAATAATAGCAGTTCTGGGACCTGAAAACTTGTATGTTGATTTATAAACCATCATACATCAACAACCTCTTTTGTAAACAACAGCAAAACAAGTAAAAACACTGATTTGCTTCTAAGATGATAGTCAATAGTTCACTTCCTGTGACTTTTGGCATGCTGGTCTTACCCTAAATGAGGTCCACCGTTGACCAGGTCAAAGACCTGAGCGGGATTGAGCAGCTGTTTGAAGCGACGCAGGAATTTTACCCCTTGGTTGTCTCCACTTTTTGAGTTGACAAACACGAGGAGTGGACTAGCGCATGATGGGGGACAGGTGGCCTTCCAGAAACCTGTCACAGGAAAAGAACAAAAAAAAGATTACAAACTTTTTAGCTCTTTTTCAAAAGGTAGATACATTATTTTGGCCAAATGCAAAGGCAGCACCACAAAAAAAAAAAAAAAAACACACCCAGATTGCGAAAAATGTATTTTGTCCCACTGTAGGATCATTAAAACATGCCAAAAAAAAAGTGATTAAAAATGGAGAAAAATTTAATAATAGCAGTTCTGGGACCTGAAAACTTGTATGTTGATTTATAAACCATCATACATCAACAACCTCTTTTGTAAACAACAGCAAAACAAGTAAAAACACTGATTTGCTTCTAAGATGATAGTCAATAGTTCACTTCCTGTGACTTTTGGCATGCTGGTCTTACCCTAAATGAGGTCCACCGTTGACCAGGTCAAAGACCTGAGCGGGATTGAGCAGCTGTTTGAAGCGACGCAGGAATTTTACCCCTTGGTTGTCTCCACTTTTTGAGTTGACAAACACGAGGAGTGGACTAGCGCATGATGGGGGACAGGTGGCCTTCCAGAAACCTGTCACAGGAAAAGAACAAAAAAAAGATTACAAACTTTTTAGCTCTTTTTCAAAAGGTAGATACATTATTTTGGCCAAATGCAAAGGCAGCACCACAAAAAAAAAAAAAAAAACACACCCAGATTGCACTGCAGTGAACCAGGATGGTGGATGAAAGTGAGCGAAATTCTGATTAGAAGTAAGCTTAATTCATTCTTTACTGAAAAGTATCAATAAAATATTAATAATTAAAAATGGACTATTTTACCCAATATGTATGTGTTTTTTTAATTAAGAGTATTACATTGTTATCTTAGCAACATGCTACAGCTAACTGTCACTGATTCATTTGTAAAAACTGATTTATTGTAGAATTGATTTCTAAAATTCACGGCAGTCGAAACAACAACAGAAAATATTCAGCTGAAAAAAAAAATTCTATTTCGGCCGAATAGTTTTGGAGTGCCAAAAGCAATGACCAAAAAATTTATGCTTTATTAGCACTTTTCCAGTTTTTTGACTGTGTAAAATTTGTTCGGCTGAAATATTGAAAGAAGAGTCATTGCTGAAGAAATGTATTTCGACTAGTTTAATTCTCACCTGAGAACACAACACCCTGAACAGTTCAATTACCCAATTATGCAAATTTAATTATCAACACTTTATTTTCGATTTTGGTTTTCAGCTAAATTCAAATTTTTTTTTCAGCTAAACTTTAATTTTGACATCAGTGTTAAGGAAAATTCCGATGCATTACTATTGATTTCACGTATTGAAAAAAATCACAGCAAGTTTGCATTATTAGCTTAGCTCAACACTGAAAGTCGTGTGATAACTATTGAATTCCCTGAAATCGCTGATAGCACCATGCTTACCAATTAAACTACAAGAACTAAATGTCAGAACTTGCTTGCTAAAAAAGGATAATGTTGAGATTTTTGTTGACTCCATGTTGCTTAGGAACAGTATTCTTCATGCCTGGACAAAGATGAATCACCGAGAAAGGAGAGGAAAGTATTTTGTGCTGCAGCACAAGGAAAAGCAAACCATCAGCCTAGTGTGTTTTAGTGGGAAATGATGTGTACTATAGTGTGTAAATAATCCGGCACTATGATTTCTTTGTCATTAGAGCCAGGCTGAGTGAGGAGCTGTCAAACGTGCTCGCAGTCGAGGTGGTCACGTGCATGCATGCAGCATGTGTAGTAAACAGTCTGAACATGCCAGTGGCTGCGAGCAATAACCCGCTGTGTTTATGAGATTCACCATATGCACCATTTAGATTTTCACATTCCTGTCTCTCTGGTGCAGACGTATGGGAGGAATTGTTTGCAGCTGCACACAGTGCATTCATTCTGGGTACCTGTATGCATCTATGTGTATTGCATCATGTTTGCATACATGGCTCTAAGCATGCATGAGTGTTAGTAAACCTGACAGCTGCCCTCAAGCGCAGGTTTGCATGTTCTCTGCGTGGCTGCGAGCGGATACTGACGCGTGGGTGCACGTCTGTCAGTAGACCCCTTTAGGTCTAACAGAAGCCCCACCTCCTCTTTCCCTCGCTCTCTCGCTATCTCTCCTGGAGGCAGGCTGAGGCAAATTGAGTCACGAAGCCCGAGCACGTGCCAAAGGCAGCCCTGAGCGAATTAAGATGCAGCTCTCCTCACCACCTAGCACTGAGGCGGGGGATTCCTTACACGTGAGTGACTCTCCTACTTTCCCATCACATTCTCATGCTTTCTGCTTCTTTAGCAGCTTAACAGGGTTCAATCCGTGCATGCCTCCTCCATTCTTTTTGTCTGTTTTAAAACAGCCAATTAACAGGAACCACAAACGACCCAAAAACATATCAGGCGAAACTTCACAGCTATTGATTTTCATTACATTTCTGTCTGGCCCCAACTAATCCGATATGTGCTCCGCCAATTAAAGGCGCAGGAGCTTTGAGGTTCTGATCAATAGTGGACGTCCTCAGCGCTCACAAGGTTTGACTTCACACACGGCCAGATGGAAGTTGCTAATTACTTAAAACCCGTTGACACCAAGAACGATAACTATAGAGATAACTATATTATCGTCCACACCAACACACGATAACGTTTTGTTAATTATAAACAGCGTGCTGCAGTTTTGTCATCTACCACTTTAAATGCTCAAGCGCTTTAAAGTTGGATGGATTCTGATTGGCTGTCAATGGTTTTATCGTTCATCAGCTGAAAAAAAAAAAAACATTCTGATAGTGATTTCTCTGTGTCATTATCGTTTTAGTTGTGATGTGGACATCCCTATAGAATTTGAGTGAATATTAAAACTCGATGTTATAGTAATCATTATAGATATCGTCCTTGGTGTAAATGACACTTTTACATAAAGCTAATGAAAGGTAACTGGTTTCAGACCGGATTCTAAATTTGTGGCCACATTAGTGATATTCCAGGGAAATTTCACATACAATAAAAGTCCATTGTTTATTGTCAATAGCGTAGCGATGTATGAAGCACAACTCACACAGAAGTCACTTTCAAACCAAGCAGCTTTCTGTTGATCAGCACAGAGAATTTTAACTTGAACATGAGCGAAATCTGTGTATGGAAATGTTCGCCATCACACAAAAAAATGTGCATTCCTATTAAAATTACTAGATTTCGACTGTGAAATTTCACCAAGCAACGATAAATGTAACTTCACCTTGCATGCATATGGCATTGTGATGTTATGTATATTTAAACTGACAGTAATTTGTAACAAAAAAAGCAATCAGAAGTCATTAATTTTCAATGTTAGCTTTTGACTTGAGTGCACGTGATCTGCTGTATGATTAAGTTGGATGCTGCAATCAACTAGGAACCTCTACTAGCAAACTTCAGCCAATGAATCACTGTTAGAGTCAAACTAAAATCAATCGTTTGAAATGCTACAAGTGGATTTAGGAATCACAACATTATAATGTATATCATAATGCACAGTATGAAAAATGTATATTAATTTTGAGATTTGCAAAACATTATTAACAATGCCACAATATTAATTATAAATAATGTTTAAAATGAATAATTAATGTAATGTTTTAAAGATTAACTAAGTGGAATAGATGATTACAAGGGCAAATTTAAAAACAGGGCAAATGCGCATAAACTATTAATATACAATATTTACATATAGGTGAATTAAAATATGGTAACATATGGCAGCATGAAATCTAATTGCAATGATGTGATAGCAACTTAAAATGTGATTTTAAAAAAAATGCTCCAGATTTGCTAAGCTTGATTGAAGGGCTGCATACTACGCACAATACGTTTCATTTTTTTCAAGCAGTTTTTTTTTTAACTTTCGGACACAGCCATTGAGCTATTCTTACACCTATCGTTGAGAATGAAGCGGCTCTAAATAGCATTCACACAGCTGTCAATAAAAGGCAATGTGCAATTTCCTGGAAATCAGCGGCATATGCTCCACCACAGGCTGACTGAGCAAACAAGCAAGGTATGAATCCTTAGCGGCAGGTTAATAATGCAGAAAGGGATGGAGAAAGAGAGAGCCGGGCATGGAAGAGTGCTTTTGTTTGCTCTCATCTTGAATTTTCCAAGCACATGGTCCACCAGAGGCTGTTATGTTTACATGCGTCGGGACAAGATGCTCTAAGGGAAAGTGACTTTCCACACCACCCTGACATATACAGGAGAGATGGGAAAGAAAAATAAAGGAACATGGACACAGAGTGTCTCTCAGGAGAGGAGAAAACACATCCTGTATGATCAAATCAGAAGAGGTCAGAGGTATAATGAAAAAGATATTGCTCTTCATGCAGCCTGGGAATTAGTAAAGCTAATGAGCTCCATCTACAGCAGCCCTCCACCTGAGCTCCTCCCACCACTTCACATGCACACACACGCCAATACATAATCATACATTATATTCAGAGTGGGATCATGCAGAAGCACGCAATCAGGCAATCACCCATTCTTAGTGACCTTGACCTTTTGAAATGAAAGGGTTTCATGAACTTTCGGACACAGCCATTGAGCTATTCTTACACCTATCGTTGAGAATGAAGCGGCTCTAAATAGCATTCACACAGCTGTCAATAAAAGGCAATGTGCAATTTCCTGGAAATCAGCGGCATATGCTCCACCACAGGCTGACTGAGCAAACAAGCAAGGTATGAATCCTTAGCGGCAGGTTAATAATGCAGAAAGGGATGGAGAAAGAGAGAGCCGGGCATGGAAGAGTGCTTTTGTTTGCTCTCATCTTGAATTTTCCAAGCACATGGTCCACCAGAGGCTGTTATGTTTACATGCGTCGGGACAAGATGCTCTAAGGGAAAGTGACTTTCCACACCACCCTGACATATACAGGAGAGATGGGAAAGAAAAATAAAGGAACATGGACACAGAGTGTCTCTCAGGAGAGGAGAAAACACATCCTGTATGATCAAATCAGAAGAGGTCAGAGGTATAATGAAAAAGATATTGCTCTTCATGCAGCCTGGGAATTAGTAAAGCTAATGAGCTCCATCTACAGCAGCCCTCCACCTGAGCTCCTCCCACCACTTCACATGCACACACACGCCAATACATAATCATACATTATATTCAGAGTGGGATCATGCAGAAGCACGCAATCAGGCAATCACCCATTCTTAGTGACCTTGACCTTTTGAAATGAAAGGGTTTCATGTACTATGAAAACACACTGAAACTTTCAGAACTCAAAACTTCTCCCAAGACCAAAAAAAAAAAAAAAAAAA
>NW_015652145.1:688062-699166 GCF_001515625.1 Sinocyclocheilus rhinocerous
AAAAAAAAAAAAAAAATGTAATAAAAAAAAAACTGAAAATGTAGTATTAAAAGAATGAAAATTATAAATAAATAAATAAATAATCTAAAATAAACAGTAAAAAAAAGGTTAGTGGACATTCAGAACAACCTGTTTTATAGCTTGCTTGCTTATGTATGTATGTATGTATTTATTTATTTACTTATTTATTTATGTCTGTATGTATTCTAATTTTACTGAGATTATAACCTCCAAAAAAGTGAGCCATAATAATAATAATAATAATAATAATAATTTCATTAAAAAAATAAAAGATGAATAAATCCTATGACCATTTAAATTATCCTCACCCCAATACAGTATAAATACAATATAAATAATATCATTTAAATTAATAAATTAAATTAATATTTTGCGCAAAGACACATAGTAGTAGTAGTAGTAATAATAATAATAATAATAATGTGTTATTTATAAACACCTTTCCCAAGCTCAAGGTTGCTTATGTAATAATAATAATAATTTTAAAAATAAAAAAATGAATAAATACAATAGCCATTTTAATTATTCTCACTCAAATACAGCATTTAAATGAATAAATTAAATTATTATTTTGCACAAAATGCATATTAATAATTGCTTACATAATAATAATAATACATTCATTTTAAAAATAAAAAATGTATAAATAATATGACCATGTTCTTATTTAAATACAGCATATTTATTGTAGAAATCATATTATTCATATTAATAAATTAAATGAATATTCATCAATATTTATGTGTATAAACTGACTAGAATAATCCCTCTTGAAGTCACTCTTGTGAAAAGAAAAGTCTTACCGTCCGAGTCGATGCTGTTGAGGGCGGTAGGGGGGATGATGGACACTTTGCACTGGCCGAGGGGACATTTACGGGGGTAGAGATCCATGCATGCCGTGTGCACCTGTCCAAGCACAGACAGCTTTTAGAGTTCACAAGCTCTTTGAACTCAAATAGTCATAAGGGATTCTGGGATATGTAGTTCATACCATGGCTTTGCACCACAAACAACGCCAGTCCTGCAAGCGCAGCACGCTGCCACAGGTTTTGTCGCAAACGGCACACTTAGCACTGACAGGCAGGTTGCCTTCCAGCCATTGGTGTGGCATCGCAATCTACAGGAACAGAATATAATAAAAATGTACACCAGCAGACCCATAGACCAGACTTCTGCTATTCAATCAAAGGTTATGCATTAGCTCACTGAACTACGGGCTTTATGAGACTCACCCCATCCTCGTCCTCAATGATGTCCTTGCCGATAGAGGCCAACGTTGTCCATTTGCAGTTGTTGGTGGCCCTGACTGCGCATCTTTTGTGGGCCTTGAATTTACACACTGCAAGAGAGTAATGAGAAAATTTCTTATGAGTCTGGCCAGCAGTAATCTTGAGCTGCTTCTACGACAATCAAGTATTTCCATTTCAGCAGAAGAAATATGAGGTGATAAAAGACGTCTGGAAAATGCTTCTTAAATCAAGCTAAAATTAAACTGCACAATATACAGTGATCAACTGAGGGGAACACTGAAGAAGTACTTGAAAATCCAAATGCTAATAACTAACTCCTTTCTTTAATCAAAGAACAGGGTCACGAGGAGAGAACAAGCACTGTACAAATAATCATTATCTGTCATTCTGATGGATTGGCTTTCTGTCAGGCTCTATTATAATTCTTTGTTATTTTCATGTTCCTAAAACATGTATTGCATGTATTAATCAAAAATACAGTAAAATTGTAAAATATTATTACAATTTAAAATAACCGTTGTCTATTGCAATATCTTTTCAAATGTAATTTATTCCTGTGATGCAAAGCTGAATTTTCAGCATCATTACTCCAGTCTTTTGTGTCACATGCTCAAGACATTTTTTATTATTATCAATGTTGAAAACAGTTGTGCTGCTTAATATTTTTGTGATTTTTTTTCCAGGATTCTTCATAAAGTTCCAGCATTTATTTGAAATAGATCAATTGAATAGATAAATGTCTTTACTGTCACTTTTGATCATTTTAATGTGTCCTTGCTGATTTAAAAAAAAATTGGCAATAACACATGCATTATTATTTTTCAAGTTTAAGTGACAAAAAAATCTACAAATCTACATTTCTAATCTCTATTAGCATCCATTACTCTAGAAGTCTTTCTAAAGTATGGAAACAATGTCCATCTTATTTTTTTTATCCATCATGACAAAGTATTTTATATTATCTATTAATTTCTTCTAAATTCTGGAAACTTTTGGCTAACTCAACCTCTAAACCACACGGGTGCTGTTTTTGTCCTCACCAGTGGTGTGGGTGAGGTATAATAAACTAATGACCGACAGTTCTTTGTTGATTTCCTCTATTAAATTGCATTGCAGGTCTAATCAAGTTAGCAAAGTTCATCTGGTCGTTTCCAGAAGGAGAATTAAGTGGCTGATTGATTGGCTGGCTGGCTTCCTCCTCCATAATGTACACGTCAGCACATTATCGTGGCCACCTCCATTCCTATGAACTTAAAATGTACCCTCAGCCGTTTCCCGACACAGATGCTGCAATCAGTGCAGATATCTCTACAAGAGAACTAGAAAAAAACATCCTGTACGTTCAGGGTCCGAGCTGTTCTGTACAAGCAGGGCTGATTGGCGCCCACAGTCCAAGAATCAGACCCTGAAAAAGCCTCAAATCCAGTTAAATCAGCCCATCTCAGTGCCTGAGCGCATTACGCCTCCATATGCTGCCGGGGCTTCTAATGTCCTGCAGGATTACACAGATTTGTGGCGACACGGCTAATCACGACAGCGCAGAGGCACATTTAGCCCAGCCAAGCCCTGCCAGCCGGGACGCCACACAGTCACCACAGAAAGTGTTTCCTCCCTGGCGTATTCCAGCAGCAGAGTGGATACTGCATGGGCTGATCGGGGCTGTTTACGGGAAAGGAAGCTCAGCGCTCACGGTATGTCAGACCCTGAGAATTTCCACTTTCTACAATGCTGTTTCTCAATAATAAATGAGGAGCCTCATCTATTGAGACGAGACGAGCGAGCGCGCGTCCTCTTCAGAGAATCAGACCGCTAATCAGAGAGCGCTTCATTTCGCTTGGGCTCCGCACTCATCTTGTAATCAGAGCTGGACTACACTCAGACCATTTCACATGGCTCTGAAAACAAATCTCCAATAAATCACTCTAATGTCATTTTCAGGGCTGTTAGCAAACCATTTACAGACAATTCAGTAATGCCAAGTAAACGTAAGACTGTTTACGATGCGCTGCTAATGGACAGGATGTCTCTGTCAAATTAGAGAGTGAGAAATATCGAGTTTGCCTCTTTTGTTGGGGCCCATGTCTCACATCATTCCTTATTGATTGGCTGCTGCAGGAAATCGAAGTGAAATATAAGCAGCAATAATCGTTCTAAACTTCAAGTCTCTCAACTTGGTCAACCCTGCTGAAAAGACCAGTGTAGACCTGCATGAATTCCCATGCTGGACCAAACTGGTCAGAACTGGCTGGTGAAGCTGGTTAAGCTAGTAAAGAAGCTTTGTTGGGACACCAGCGCATCAAAACATATGCTGCTCACCCGCTGACCACTGAAGTCTGGCCTTTGTGACCATGTTAATTCCCAGTGCCTTGTTTGGCCAACATGATTATGTGTAACCAATTTAGAGTTGTAGTACTGGTGCTTGTAAGACCGGAGAAGAGTCCACAATCATATTTTCAGGGTCTTGGTCTTCTCAGGAGCAGTTGGGCTCTTGTTTTGACTCTGACACGACCCACTTCAGTTCTCATTTTTGACTCGGACTCTGCCCTTTTTTTGGCCTCTATCTTGATCTGGACTCAACCCTGTTCTGTTCTCGGTTTTGACTTAAACTTGACCCTGTTCTGGTTTCAATCTTGACTCGGACTGAACCCTCTTCAGGTCTCTGTGTCAGTCGACGCATGCGTTGTGAACGTGCATCAAAGTCTGACATGGAAGAGAAGAAATTGTTGAATAAATTCATTATTTTTTGTTTTCTTTGTGCACAAAAAGTATTCTCGTAGCTTCATAAAATTCAGGTTGAACCACAGATGTCACATGGACTATTTTATTGATGTCCTTACTACCATAGTTGTGTTGCTGTCTATGCAGGGTCAGAAAGCTCTTGGATTTCATCAAAAATATCTTAATTTGTGTTCCGAAGATGAACGAACGTCTTACGGGTTTGGAACGTCATGAGGATGAGTAATTAATGACAGAATTTTCATTTTTGGGTGAACTATCCCTTTAAGTATCGGTCTTGACTCGGACTCGACCATCTTCCAGTCCTGATCTGGACTCAGACTCAACCCTCTTCTGGTCTTCGTCTTAATCCAGACTCAACCTACTCAGGTCTCGATCAGGACTCCAGACTCGAATGAGCTGGTCTCGACTACAAAATCAAGCTTGAGTTGATTTTACAAGAATATGAACTAATTTCCAATGAACTACACTTTGGAAGTCAATAAGCTGATATGATTAAGAAATAATGATGCATGCTTGCTACTATATATCAAGAAAACCTTCATCTGTGACTATAGCTGCCTCCAAGTCATGTTGGAATGATCACATTTTTCATTGTGGATGTTGATTGTACAATTTAATTTGGATGCATAAAGTATTGTGTACTATTAATGAAAATTAGAGATGAAGCATGTCAGAAAATACTACCTATTTAGCCAGGTAATGAAGCAGATACTTTGCAGCAGTGCAAGAAAGACAAATATATAAAGCAACAACTACAGACCTAAACTATCTTAATTTTGTTGCATTAGTGCTAAAATGCTTCCTGTATTTGTCAATAAGCCAAAAAGACAGGAAGAAATATGAAATTGCTTAACACAAGCATTTCTTCTGTCCAGATCAAAATTCGATTAGAAGAAGGTACCTCCGGAGACAGGAAGTAAAGCAGAATTTGGATTCGGACGTGCCTTGATGCCTTCCTGCCTTAGAATTCTGCCTCCGAAGGCAGCATTTTAGAGTTTTCGGACACAGCCGATGTCACACCATTAGCATGCATAATGCATGATCCTGGATGCAGTATTTTTAGTGAGAGTGTTTTAATCTGCCAGCATGTACTTTGAGGTGCTTCTGCATGTAGTTGACAAATAACTAAAAAAATAGCCACAAACTTCAACATCAAGATTTTATATGAAAACAAAATATATAGAAAATACCTTTTCCAAGAATTCCAAGAATGTACAAGGGAAAGTATATATTTTATAATTGTCAATCATCTTTGACGATAGTGGTCCTGACAGAAAGACAGATACCCGGCGTCAGTGTATCGATTTATTATTGCATTGCGTTTCCGTCCGGATCTTTTCCCCACCTCAATTAGCTGTGCTTCTGCACTAAGTAGCTCTGACCAGTGCAACCCACTCTAATGTAGCCCTGAGCCATTTCTGACCACCCTTGACCAACTTTGATGAAAATATGACACCTTTGGGGAAGGACAGTGAGCGGAGCGGAGCAGCTCCATAATCAAAGAGGGATTATCCGACATACGGGTTTGAGAAAGAGAGAGAGAGATGGGCAGACACCTACCTTCACAAGAGAGGCCATGAGAAGTGACCCCTGAGAGGCTGTCCCGACAGACGTTACAGAAGGTAGGACGAGCGTGGGAGCAGGCATACCAGTTGTGCATCCCTGAGAAATGTTCCACATTAAACTGTGCCGTCTAACAAAGGAGAAGTTAAGACAAATTGGCAGCGCCAGGATAAGACTTTTTCAGAGCCCTTAAAATAAAGGCTACGTTTTTCAGCTCTCATATACACACACATGCAACACACACAGACTGACACACATTTAATAACCACAGGGGTACGACACGCAACCCTCCTGCATGCAATATCACACCGCGGCTCTCCCTGACAACAGGTATCCCCCTGTGCTCCCGGCATGGGCATCTACCTGCAGCACCCTGATGCAACAGGACAGTGATTTAAGAGGCCAGTTGTCGGTTTGATGTATCTTGAATATTAAAACGATTGAATAGGGAGGATGGTGCCCGCAGTCAGAGGTGCCAGCAGAGCGCTGGAGTTCTGGGTGTGGTATTGCAGAACACGGGGGCTGAGAGTCTTACATAACCATCTTCATCTCAAGTGAGCGTACACTCAACGCTGCAGTCCGCACTTTCATTTACTGGTGTCAGATGCTAAAAGCCACCACATGCACACATGCACAATTAGAGTTGGCGAATTAGCAACAACAATCAGAGCAAAATTCCCTTTTTCCAGAACTATTTTTAAATGGATAACATGATATGTATGCATAATATTTCATTATGAGAGAAGAGGAAATCTGAAAGGAGGTCCGTTTAGAAGCTGGATTTGAACAAACAAAGCATGTGGCGAAATACACAGGACCTGATTGAAAACAGTTAAGGGGATTCTAAGGCATGCATATTCAGCTTCTAATTTCCAAGGAAGTGTGTTTGAAAAACAACAAACGTGCAGAACGATAGTTCAAGATGCAACTCAAGTCAAACTGCGCTCTTACCTCGTAATGCTCTCTGGACTGAACCGATTTCAGCGAGCTGATCCAGTCCTCCATTTCTTTCCTGTTCTCGGCGCACAGGATAAGCCTTCGGAACGGTGTAATTAAGGTTGAGCTTTTGATTAGCATATTTGGTGTGCTCTGTGTGTGTGTTCATTGATCAGCGCTTATATGTGAAAGTTTTGGTTGAATGGACTTTCAATGAAGGGACAAAAATTGCTCAGGTTTCATCTTAATTTGTGTTTTGAAGAGGAATGAAAGTCTTATGGATTTTGGATTGTTAACAGAATTTTCTTTTTTAGGTGAACTATCCCTTTAAGTAGTCTGAAAATGTGAATTAAAACAGACAAATGAGATTATTTTGATATATAGTAAAAGCAAGAAAACGAATGTGGACAGCTGAGATGATTTGCTTGGGAAATTTGACGCAAAAGTTTTGAGTTCACATTGAAAGCTCTGACTTTTGATTTCAGACTCTGTAGTCTGAACAACATTGTTCAGATCTTTTTTGCACGGTGTAATTACCTACAGGGAGACAGAGATCCGGGGAGATGCTGACTGCGACTGACTATGAGATCTCCCCCTTCCCACTCTTTAAGACAAGGCTCGGGACACATTTCCAATTTGCTCTCCTTTAGTCTCATTTCTGTCTAGAAGATTCTTGCTTGTGCTATGCCTGACCGAAATCGTTGCATTAAAACACTGTTATAATATTTACTTGTTCCTATTCTTCACATCTATAATGAGCTGTCATCACAAATCCTCCTTTAGCACAACTGTCAATGTTCTCAGCTAATTATAAAGAGCTGTAAAAGAACCTTGTATTCCTGGCTGCAATAATGAGCTCACATGGATGTGATAGATAAAACCCATCTGTTCCTGTTATTAATGCCTCAACCATAAGTTGCTTCACTCATTTTTGGAAAACCAGCCATAACCATTTGGCATGGTGGGGAATGAATCGTCTCTAATTAGGTTTTGCCTAGCTGGCTTCTACAGTTTTCAGAGGTGTGGTTACCAGATAAACAACGCTATCACTGTTACACAACGGCATACAATCTCCCTATGAGAAAACGCAGTGGCTGTAGCTGCTGCATGAGTGGATTACAGGAGAATGCACTGAAGATATCCACTAACAGCAGCAGAGGTGCTGAGAGAGAATCACAAATGCAACAGAGTAATGTGGATGTCAATGTTGTAGCTCATTATGTTTGCCATTTGGACGGCGGGTGAAGACAGCTTCATCCACGGCTTGTTATGCCTTGCTGTTTTTTCAGTGCTGTTGGATCTGAGTGTTTTTGTGGCATAATAATGTTGATTAGAAACTTCAACTCATCTTATTTTGAATGGTGCTACATAAAAAATTGGCATTGATATTTAAATGATTATTTTATTATATGTCCAGGTTCAGGTCAATGACAAAAAACTGTGTCCATGATAAAGAAAAGGAAAAATCTTTTGAAACACATCATACATTTAAAAAAAATGTTTAAATGTAATGAGTCATGACATACTAATATGTCATGTGGTGTAACTGTCAAATAAAAACAAAACAAATTGCATTATTATTTATTTAAATCCAGAAGTAAACACACTTTATTTATTATTTTTGATATTTAAATGATTATTTTATTATATGCCCAGGTTCAGGTCAATGACAAAAAACTGTGTCCATGATAAAGAAAAGGAAAAATCTTTTGAAACACATCATACATTTTTAAAAAAAAATTTAAATGTAATGAGTCATGACATACTAATATGTCATGTGGTGTAACTGTCAAATAAAAACAAAACAAATTGCATTATTATTTATTTAAATCCAGAAGTAAACACACTTTATTCATTATTTAAGAAATAAGATATTGAATATATTTTTTAAGATAAAAAAAGTATATATTTTAACTAATATCTTGTGAATTACTAATTCATAAATATAAGTAATTCATAAGGTTTTATGCCTTATCTGGTGTAACATGCCACATGACATGTTACACCAGAACTGACCTTTCCATGTCATAAAAAGTTCAAATTATCATATATTTTAAGAAATTTATTGAAACACAGTCTTAAGGGTCTGAAGGGGCCTTCTCTACAATTTCTTGCTTTATTTAAATTTTTTTCTGCATGTTTCTGTATACTGCTGGTTGTACCACATGACTTTCTGTCAGTGAAGCTTCTTTAGTACAATTGTATCACCCTGAAATATTTGACTGTATGCCGCAAAAATCAAAATTAATTTTAAATTTTTTTTTAAATAACAACACAATCAACATTTTTATGTATTTTATAAATAAATGATTAGATTCTGAAATAAATTCATCTCAATCAGCATTTCACCACAAATGCGGTCAGTAGTGGCCAATTTGTACTGAACCCAAAATATAAATTGAAATGTCAACTCACATTGCATAAATGCTAAATAAGAACAATCTTAGTAATTTTATTTCTAGCAGTCGTCCGTATTTAATGAGATAACTCCTTTAAGGTGACTCTTTTGTCCAACCAGAAAAGGTCATTTGAAGCGTAGAGTGTCTCTGGCGGCTGTCCAATCATCTGAGGAGCCTCTTCTACAGGAAGACACTGGAATCTCGGAAGCCTCCTTCGTAAATCCCACCCTGTGCCAGTGCACCACGCAGCTGCTATGTAAGGCTTCAGTTGTCCTTTACTATAGCTTGTAAATAACAAGTTATCTGCAAGGCATGTTTAGCAGTGCAGCGCGGAACTGTGAAGGGCAGTTCAGTCCGAGAGCTGCGTGTGTAGCGCAGCACAGTTTCATGTTTATTTATATGTTCACCATAGATACTGCAGATCTAAACCACAAGCATGAGAGGCTGCGTATCTTCTACAAAAATAGTCACACTGTCCAGGCTGCACTGTCAGCCGCTGGAATTTTCCAGGCTAATTATTTCATTACTTATAGAGCTATCCGATTAATTTTTGTTGCCAGAAACATACCTATCAATCTCCATGGCCGGCCTTGATGCAGTAATCACATTAGCATTCATCTTTCTCCCTTACACAAACACAGGCAACTCCCAGCTCATCCGTGCCAGCCACTTACTCTAAAAGCCTCTTCAACCGCTCATGCTGAGGACACGGCAACTTCACTGAGCGATTTCTCTTGTGGGCCATCGCTGCAGTTCATGATTACATTCAAATGGAGTTTAGACAAACTAGAAAAAGATTTCACTCTTTTACAACGACGGGGTGGCCAATCTGAAACCAGTTCTGGGCCTTCATACAAGGGATGGGTCACAATAGTTGACTAGTCAACTAGTTATCCAACAAATGACAAGCTGATAAGTGAGATCGTTTTAGAGAATTACATTGTCGTAAAAAAGCAATTCAATGATAACAAATTGTCAATAAATGTGGGTAAAAACAGTATGAGTACATTACACTCTGAAATTTATCAAATCAACAGTATTTGTGTAAAATAAAAATTGCACATTAACTACCACAGTTCAGGGTTATTATAGTTAACCAAAACAAAATCCATAAAAATGTTACTTGAAGTAAAGACAAAATAACTAAAACTGAAATAAAAAATGTATAAAAACAAAAACAATCCAGACATAAAAAGCCAAAAAATACAAAAATTAATAAAAACTAATTAAAAATATGAATACAATCTGTAGTAGTATCATAATAATATTAAAATAACACTGCCACAGTTTGCGGTGGCAAACAAAATGGCATCGGTTGGCTGACACAATTCTTAAATTCATCTATTTGCAAAGTTAGTACTTGACATCTATTTTTTATTTCTATGTTATGGGGAAAGACTATCATGCCCTGAAGTTTTGATTTTATGACTATTTTCTACATTGTATTCTCATTGATATAGCAATCTATATGTACTTTTTAATTAAGTGGTATTAAAATGAATACATTGTAATTAAAATAATGTTTGATATGAACATTTATTACTAGAGCCCGACCGATATGGGTTTTTTGGGGCCGATACCTACCGATACATCGATATATCGGCCGATATTCTTTGTGTATATTATAGTACATTAACAGTCAAAAGTTTGGACACTTTCCCATTCGTGTGTCCAAACATTTGACTGGTACTATATATAGAATACAGTATAAACAGAATATATATACATAAACAGCCATGAAACAACATACAGAACTACCAAATTTTGCTATAAGTTTGATTGCATCATATAATAATGGCTGTTAATAGTGTTCATCGCCTGTTTGATTACGTCTTTAATAGATTTTTCCATACATTAACTGACAGTCACCACTGATAAGCTACTACTAAATATTGTAGAAACCTAATTTGCTGTAAAGTTGCTTTGAAACGATTTGTATTGTGAAAAGCACTATACAAATAAACTTGAATAAACACATTTTTTGCAATGATCACTCAAATGTGGTGATCAAACACTTATAATGATGTGACAGAGATACGTAATGGAGGCACGGCATTTAACAATTTAACAATAAACTTTATTATCCTGAATGAGTCTGACATCAGTGTACTGAACAGTAAAGTTGAAGTTTATTCAACTTTAATTCAATTCAATTCCATCCAACTTTATTCCTTTGAAGTTTATTTCACTTCGGAA
>NW_015652145.1:702741-711708 GCF_001515625.1 Sinocyclocheilus rhinocerous
GGGGGTGGTCTCATTCGAAAGCGGGCCTCTAGACGTACACTCGATTTGCATTCGAGAGGGTTCTTCGAGTTGAAGGGATCCCCCGAATTTGGTGCGGATTCGTTACGGAGAGTCGTTATATTTCAATGGTTTTCCATAGACTTAAGCTTTAAAGCGTTTCATCCAGGTCGCCAGTAGCAAACAATGGAGCGCGCTCTGCTGGACAAACTAAGTAATTACACCATTTCATGCATTTTATCTGCGTAATATGTTCTGTAAAAAAAAATTTCATATCGGCGGCATATTCGCCAATACCGATATATCGGCGACAGGCTCATATCGGCCGATAATATCGGCAAAATGATATATCGGTCGGGCTCTATTTATTACACTATTTAAATAGTCAAATAGAGACATTTCTTAACTTTTGCTGATTTTGCTGATTGGTTTAAACAAATATCAAGATCCCTTCAATCTGTTCTGTGCACTCTGATGTTTTTGATCACATGAGTGCTTTCTACATAAACACCCCCTATGAAGCATGCCAGTTTGGGATCAGGAACCAGAAAACAACCTGAAACCAGCCTAATTATATGGGGTTTCCAGTTAAAAAAATTGACTAGTTGTTCAGCCAAACCCCCAAATAGTTGATTTTTTTAAAATATATATAATTTGCACATTGCTACTCTGCAGGACTGTTTGTTTGTGTATGTTTGTGGCCAAGTTACGTAGTAACTGTCAGTCAATGGAAATGTAGGTTGGAGAACCAGCAAAACCACCAAATTGAGAACCAGCACCATTTTGGTAGAAACTGGTCAAAGAAGTGGCACTTGAAAAAGCAGCAGTGAGGTAAAGAATGGCTCTCAGACCAATGAGATAGTCCCCATTGACTGAGGGGGCTGACTGTTGTCTGGGGAAAGTGAAGCCGTTCCAGTTCAATACTCAGGAAAGGGCAGTGGAGACACAGAGACTTCTAAGAGAGCATCCGTGTGAGACAAATGCTGCTTTATTTAATGTCTGACCTAATCAATGACACTGTAGAACATTCTAGAGTCAATAGATCAAACCTTCATTGGAGCTCTGGGAGAAAACACCACTGGATTTGATGAAAAGCTCCTCATGGTCAGCAAGATATCAATGCCAGCTAATTATTATTATTATTTTTTATTTTTTTTGGTGCTATAAAATAATTTCAAAACCACAAACCCAGTGCTAAATGAATGAATAATACATTATTATTAATTTATTAATTATCATTTGTATTATTTTTAATAGCATTTTTTTGTCAGGCAATGTAAATATATTATTTAACTAATATGACAGTAGTACATTTGGTTACAGCAAAAATAATTTTAAATGTCAGATAAGGTAGGGATATCTCTTTAAGGTAACAGTTACAATAGTTAAGGTTACAATAATTAAAAAAAAAATAATCCTAAAAGGATTAAATGAAAATCCTCCTAGATTACACTAAGAAATTAAACAAAATCCTACTGATGAAATGTCCTTATTTTATCTATACACATAGATATAATACAGTTCTATGTATATACAGTACACAATTAATACTTTTTTTCAGCATTTTGAATTAAAGCTGTTCTTTTAACTTTTTTTATTCATCAAAATTGGATCACGGTTTTCATGAAAATATGAAGCAGCACAACTGTTTTCAACATTGATAATAATAAATGCAGCAAACCAGAATATTAAAGTGATTTCTGAAGGATCATGTGACACTGAAGACTGGAGTAATGATGCTGAAAATTCAGCTTTGCATCACGGGAATAAATTACATGTTAAAATATACCAATATAAAAACAGTTCTTTTAAATTGTAATAATATTTCGCAATATTACAGTTTTACTGTATTTTTCATCAAATACACACAGCCTTGGTGAGCATAAGACACTTCTTCCAAAAACAACAACAAAAAATAAATAAATAATAATAATAATAATAACAACAATGGAAAAAAAAAAAAAACTTTCCCAAACCTTTGAATAACAGCAGTATATATATATATATATATATATATACAGTATTGTCAGCTAAGGTAATCCATCATTAATAAAGGAAAACTGTGTGGCATAGTATTTAGCTGTCTGATCCCTGTTACACGTTAGAAGCACCTGCTCCATCAAGGTTAACTACAGTCAATACAGAATCCATTATCTCTGTCAGTTTGCAGTGTTTTCATACCACAGGAAAGATATACTACATTTAATTAAAGCGCTCCCTCTACGTACCCCTTGAAGTCTACATTATTTCACATTAGTGAGCCGGCGGATTCCCTCTGGACAAAACTGATTATTATTTCATTAGATCTAACTCGTTCTATTTATGGACTTTAATCTCAGGCGTGTCAGGCCCATTTTTCTTACGAAAGATCATTAGTGGCGAATCAACAATGTCATTTTATAATAATATTTACAATATCAATTTGCTTTTATCTTGTAGATTTCATTATCATTGTTCCTGTATTGATCTGGTGTGCTGTACCTGACTTTATAAGATTATTCATCATTAAATAAGCTACATTAGTCAGAACATCACGGATAAAGTGTCTCACACTGATTTAACTGTTAACAAAGGACTGTCAAAATGATACTGACAGAGTATTCTGCTTTGTCTTTTTAAAACAGCTCAATGTCCTGCGGTGTGACAAACTAAATTCCATCTAGAACTTTTTAAACACTATTTTCATTATTAGGCTACATAGAACAATACATAGAGACTACATGAACACTTCTAGAAAGTATGTGGAAAAGACTTTTAAAATTAAAAATACATAATCAAAATTAAATATTAAAAATATTAAATTAAATTAAAAGAAAATTTTCACACTACCATTTAAAATACACTGTAAAAATGTTATAAATTCCAGGAGTATGTTTTAAAATAAAATACTGTTTTAGTATTTTTACTTCAACATGTTGTGTTTAATTCAGTGTGTTTACTAGAGTGAAAATAGTTTCAAACGAAATCCTACATCATTATTGTATTGAAGGAAAAAAGTTGATTAAAAATGGACCTAAGATACAGACTTTCCCCTTATACGTTCATGCAAATTTTAACCTAAAATCT
Organism: Sinocyclocheilus rhinocerous; assembly: GCF_001515625.1. Taxonomy (NCBI): domain Eukaryota; kingdom Metazoa; phylum Chordata; class Actinopteri; order Cypriniformes; family Cyprinidae; genus Sinocyclocheilus; species Sinocyclocheilus rhinocerous. The sequence continues at coordinate 705,805 of NW_015652145.1, forward strand.
GATTTTAAAAATTCCGTTCAAGTTTTGCGTCAAGTACGCACATGCAAACATACAGAAAATGACAACTCATTTAAATGCTGCACTGAAGCTTCTTGCAATTCCATACCATCTCACGATACGAGATGCATCAGTCTGCGCCATCAAAACTAAGCAGCATAAATACAAAATAACAAATCCATTTGTGTGCAGCTCCTTAAAAGCTCTAGCCGGTGCCAATAGAGGATAATGGAATCTTTCTCTCGAGAGCTGGCGATGAAAAGCACTTGCTGCTGGAAGCTTTGCCTCGCTCACGTGTACCTCAAGGTGCAGCGTCCTGCCTTTCCTCTTACATGCTCAGAAACCCAAGCAGGCAATGTCTCACAGAGAGCTCAGACAGAATCTAAAGACAAGTTTCCATTCTGGTAGCGAGCAGAACCCAGATGTCATGCGACACTGTTAGACACACACTCATCGGGATACAGTATTCATGCACATGCCGTGCGTGTGTGTGTGTGTGTGTGTAGTGCACTCACCAGCGATCCGCTCTCAACTGCACTGCTGCTTCTGTGAGCTGATGCCTGTGAGTGTGTTTGTTAAGCCTGGTTTCTCCCGCTTGCTCTCGCCCTCCCCAACCGCTGCAGAGCCCTCCACCGCTCAAGGAACAGCCCACCGGAGACACATGCAATGTCACATGCACCGCCACACTGAGCGCTTCCACATGGCGCAACACACAAGCACAAATTTCGATGGACGAATAAAGAACAATTCCTGCATACCAAGTGGCCGTCTTAAAGACGTTGCATGTGTTTATGCTGAATGCTGCTCTCCATTACAACTCCTTCCGGACCGCTGGCCAAGTCAAGCAGAAGCAAGCCATAATATAATATAATATAATATAATAAGCCAAGCAGTGCTATCCATATAAATTTTATAGCTTTATTTTATATCAATCTGGGACTATTTTTATTTCTACTACAGAATTCTAGAAGACACATCTGTCGTTACTTCAGGAAAACATTACAGAGAACTCAATTAAGTTTCCTGTGACATAAAAGAGCAACCTCTGAGCAATATAATTCTCCTGTGGGTAAACCTTCAAGAGCCTCAGGAGGACCATTAACCAGCACAGAACAAACTCCCTCAAAGTGAAGTGTGTCATTTCTGCACGACAGTGTCAGTGGGATCACAGAAATCTGCGCAACACACAAGCACAAATTTCGATGGACGAATAAAGAACAATTCCTGCATACCAAGTGGCCGTCTTAAAGACGTTGCATGTGTTTATGCTGAATGCTGCTCTCCATTACAACTCCTTCCGGACCGCTGGCCAAGTCAAGCAGAAGCAAGCCATTAAGGAGAGCAGGCTAGCGTTCACCTCTTCACCTCTTCCCATCATCCCTCATCACTCGCTGTGCCTCTGTCCTCCAGTATCTTTCACTCGCTCTCCGTTTTTGACCGCAGCCCTTCACCGGGAGGTGTTTGTGAGTGACATCACTCTGAGGATTTCCTTTTGTTCCGCAGACAGATCACTTCTCTCCCTCTCTCTCTCTTTCTCTCTCTCTCTCAGAAACGCACAGTGCTGTGAGCTATTTTTAGTAACAGAAAAAAACACAGCACGACTACAAAGCAGTAGGTTGCTACACTGAGAAAAATACAGCAAAAATGGAGCCCAAAGTGGCTGCGGATTATGAAAAGGTGCCTGCTGTGGAAAAGAAAATCACAAGGGAAATCCATTTTGTCTGGATAGATTCTCCTAGAGTACAATGAGGCAAATGGAGACTTTAGCTCATGTCTACTGCTTTTCAGGGTATTCTCTGGAGCATAAAACCCAGTAATCTCTCAATAATGCCACAAACTCAGATTTGTGCTCAAGATATTGTACAAGAAATCTGCTATCAAAAGTCCTAATATTAACTCAAATTATTCCAAGAACAAATGATCCAAGCTATACTATCCATATTAATTTAATAGATAATACCCTTTCTTTGTTAATAACTGTCTAATTTGCAACTATTTTTATTTCTCCCAAAGAAATTCAGGAAAAATAAATAAAAAATAAAATAAAATTAAATTAAATTAAATTAAATATCAGAAGGGAAAAAGCATTTGTTGAAGGAGGCGGAGTGTAGCAACTACCTCAGAGCACGTGCATTACACACGCGTCCACACGGTTATCTCCCTTCACCCGGCCCACTGTTAAACAATATGCCAGCGATCAAATCATCCAAAGCATGCTCAGTGGAGCACTAACATCTCTGCTGCTAAGAATAACCCCTCGTTCTCCTCGGAGCTTTCTTGGTCCTCCGTTGTTTCTTTTTATAGCCGTGCCTGCAGTTTTTAGAAGAACACGACCACAGTCGCTGCTCCTCGGCCCGTTTGATCTCAGCTGACGACACTTGTTTACTTGCTCACAAACACATGTTATACCATGGAAAAACACAACAATATGTGCTGTTATCCAACTGAATTAAATAGCAAAACGACAGTGGAGGCAAGTAATGTAATCGGTGAAAGACTGAACACCATGTAACACCGTTAACACCTTCTACTAGGCAGTGTCGGGACAAAAATGACACACTTCACCAGGACACTTGTGGAATTGACTGACTTGTTGCTATGAGAAATGCATGATCCTGTAGGATCTAGTCAATAGTCAATATCACACATCTAATATGCTATCAATTTGTGGTATAGTGTGGATATACACCGGTGTTGACATAAAGCATGGAAAAGGTTGCTTACCGTGAAACTGTTGTTGACATTCTTTGTGCTTGATTCGGCAACACTGGCATCTGAAAGATCCACCTCGTCGAAAATAAGAGACTGTGAACAGGAGAAGAAAGAGGAGAACAGTAAACACTGACGATCACTGCACCGCAACCGATTTAGCTTACTTTGATAAACAAACATCTTATGCACAGTGATACTGAAATGACACGGAAATGAGCTTATCGAGCTACTCCTTATCCTATGCACTACCATGCGTGTGTGCTATATGAGTTTAAGATGGATCGCAGACAGCTGGGTGTGTTATGACCTCCTCCATCAGCGCAGAGAGCAGGAACCGAAGGCCTGAGATAATAATAACGCCACACACCACCCTCAGCAACCAGTGAAAAAACTCAGGAAAGCCAGGATGTTAGAAACTACTGTTGACTAACATTTGTCAAGGAAGTAACAATGTCATTTTCTGCAGTCATAATTAGGGCTGGGGAGTTTGAGCAAACATATTATTTCATATTATATTATGTGAAGGAAATGAAAATGTATATCATCATGAAAATGTAATGTACTGTTTAATTTCGTTTACTGTTTTTAGATAATAAAGGCGCTTCATCTCATTGGATTATTTTCTCTTTATAGTTGGAATTTGATGGACGCAAAGCAAATGATTATTCATTTCAAAAACAGCTTTAAATTATGTAAAGCTGAATTTTCAGCATCATTATTCCAAAAATCATTCTAATATATTACGACATCAAACAGTTGTGCTGCTAAATATTTTCATAGAAACAGTGATGCATTTTTCCAGGATTATTTGATGAATGAAGAAGTTAAAAAGAACATCATTTACTGGAAATATAAATCTTTTGTAACATAATAAATGTTGTAGTTACTGTAACTTCTGACCAATTTAATGCATCCTTGCTGAATAAAAGTATTAATTTCCTTAAAAAATATTACTGACTTTTACAACTGACATTTTTAACATAATGTTTTTACTATCACTTTTGATGTATTTAATGGGCCCTTGCTGAACAATTAAATTTTTTTTTTTTTTTTTTTAAACAATACAATGAATCATCCATTCATAAATACAGTATCATTACTTTTTAGGGAAGTTTTACCATATGATATTTTAAACTACGTCATAAAAAGATCCAATTATTAAATATTTCACATAGTCATGAGAGTCTCGTCATCTGTCCTCTGTATCATATCACCTTCATGTAAAAAACTGCATATTTCTGCATTTTTCATATATTCATCATATTTTAATAAAACCACTTCACTTTTTTGTGATCCAGACTAAATAAATAAATCTATCTATACGTGTGTATGTGTGTGTGTGTGTGCATTTGTGTGTGTGTGTGTGTGTGTGTGCTACATGGTATATACTGTCATACCACCCAGCCCTATGCATAATCAGGTTAATCAATGTATGAACTCCAAAAAGAGATATGCATTTAAAGGATAAAATAAGTATTTCCTGGTTTCCTGAGACCTTTCCATCAAGTTTCAGCTTCAATCAGTGAAGGCCCAGTGTTTGGGTGGTGATTGGCAGATATTTGAGTAAATGATGGTTGTATACTTAGGCAGTGTAAACAGCTCTACTGCATGAAGTGCAGGCCTCGGAGTCCGTCACAGACCCGGGTGCCATGCCAATGCAAACAAAAACCCCTTGTCTGAGCACAGCAGTGCGATCAGCCACCTCGTTTCTGCCTGTGAGGTCTGTGTCGTAACTCCCAGCTCTCTGCCGCCATGCCACTCCATGTCATTCAGGAGCTATGCAGAAAGTGCTAGCTTGCATCATGGCAGCTGCATAGCTATGAACTGGCGATTTTTTGGACTACATTTTAAGCATCCACACTTTCTCTCCTGATTCAGATCAGATCACAGACCCAACGCCTGAATGCCATCCGTAACCACAGGAAGTGCAGCTGAATGGGCAGAGAACATACGAATGGAAGCGAACACACTCAATACAAGGTTCTTGGGTAAAACATCTCCCTTCAGACACAGACAAAGACATACAAGCCACGTCTCCGGGACTCTCCACCCTCCTCTTTAGATGCCTAAACAAACAAGCAGACGCGGAAATGACGTGATGCCGCTTCGGTTGTGCCGCAGCCCAATGAGGAAAACGGGCATCCTGAACAATGCCAGCAGGGTGATGGGCGGTCAGCAATGTCATTGATGAAGGCTAGATAGATAAAGAGGGGGTCGCTGCTGTTGCTGACCCGAATCGCCACCAAGCCTTCCTCCGATCCACTGGCGCCAAGAGCGGGCGGCGGATGTCGGGCCCCGGTCCAGCAGACGGAAAGCACCCTCCAGCACACGCGGCTACGAGAGACCCGATACTGCCAGCGGGCCAAAACGCCACCCGCCTGCCATAGTGCAACCACACACACACAGTGACATTAAAGGCATGGCAGAAGGTGCTATGCAAGTGCCCATGTGCAGCTCTTCAGCCCCTCTCAGCACAGGCATGCCCAGTAAATCCTGGGACGAACCACGGTCAGGCAAAATTTACTACCCCCTTACCTTAGATCACTCAGTGGGTCTTACAGGGGGATTATTGTAGGGGGGGGGGGTTACTGTACACTGTAAAAAATGTTAGCATCGTTATAAAAAATGTTTTTGAACACAACAACTGGATTTTCTTTATCAGTAATTAAATAAAATGAAAAAGTGCAATGGTTTACTGTTTTTAAGGCAGCAATTAAAGGTTTGAAATTTTTTACAGTGTAGCATCAGGATATCAGTATCTGGATATAATTAAAGAATAACTCACCTTGGCATCCTTGGCATAGTATAGCGTCCGTCCCCGCAATTTGAAATAACGCTTTTTCCAACGCTGGAACGAGCTTGTCTGTTTCAGAAGCAGCCCTTCCTTCACGCTCGTCTGCAGAAAGACAGATAAAAAGTCAGGAACCATTTAAGCACTCAGCACAAAATCACTAGTTGTGATGAATAGATTGGCTCTGTACATGTTTTATTGTTCCAAAGCTAAGACACCTCATTTTGGGATAAAGTCTAAGGTAGCATTATATCCACACAGTATCTTCAATGCCAGAATGCTCAGTAAAAAAAAAAAAAAAAAAAAAAATTTTAGAGAAATTTCATACAGAAAACTTCTCAAGTTATTCCAGTGTAGGAGCCTCAAGTACAATCACAATCTGAATTGTGTATCTACCGTACACT
>NW_015652145.1:711816-716071 GCF_001515625.1 Sinocyclocheilus rhinocerous
AGAATTCTAGAGAATGCTGATTACAAAATATATTTTATTCAGTACTGAAAAGTGTAGATAAAAAGTCTAATTAAACCTAGTCTCACATAGCCAGACCTTCAGACTGATGGCAGAAGAACCATGGCCGCTTTAAATGGGCAAGGACCGCCCAAGCCATATGATTGACAGGTAAAGCAACCAATCACGCTTCGCACTGTGTTGCGTCATGTTTAGGGGCGTGGAAATGTCCCCACAATAAGAAGCCATTGTGGAAAACTCTTGGCCGTATTTTAAAGGGTCGCAAACTTTAAATATTTCACATACTTTTGAAAATCCAGCATCCTGATAAGAGCTCACTCTACAAATCCTGTAGAATTCAACCAATCAGAAGGCGACTTCAAAACTCCTGAAGTGTTTCCAATTTTGTGTGTCACATGCATCAGACGTTCAGCCAACGGTCTGAGACTGAGACTAAATTAAACCAGAGTACTTTGCTAAATATTTGTCTTTATGTACTTTTTGTGCTTATCATAGTGATACTATCAGGTAGGTTAGCAACATGTTAGCACCAAACTATTTAAAACAACTGTAAAGACCAAATTGCACCAAAACCTATTAAATAAGATTTAATAACCATTCTAATTCTTTGAGAATAGAGACATCCACATCACAACTGTAACGATAACGACAGAGGAACAATATTGTTGGATTCACTTTCAGAATGGGTTTTTTTCCTTTTCCAGCTGATGAAACAAAAAAGCTGCTTAGTTTAAAATAGGGTTGTGACGGTGAGGAAATTTTCCCACTGGTTAATCGACGTGTGACAACACCGGTAATACCGGTATCACCGTGGGGGCGGTGGCATTCCCTCTTTTTCTCGCTTTCCTTAGCTTTTAAATAGCTTGTAAAAGCGGCATGCGCATTTTACTTTCACTTTCAAATAGCGGCAATTCGGCGTAAAGCAATTGTTCGTTTAATGTGGAACCAATGAAATAAGAAACGAATGTTTAAAAAAACTTCCAAAATCACCTTAGATAAACGGCAAAAGTCAACAGGCTTTTCAAAATCCAAAATATTGCCAAACAGTCGCTTTTGCATTTCGTTTCGAAAATAATCAGTCTTGTCTGTCTCACCCCACTCTTCTTGTCAGTCAGCTCGACTCACTCTCCTCACTGGATAAATGAAATCTGAAATCTGATCTGTGATGCGACTGTCGTTTGGCACGCTGCATTGAGCATCCGCATTCAGTTTTTAATTGCAGTGTCTGTTCTTTTACGGAATTAATTGATTTTTATTACTACAAAAAAATCTAAACGGCGGTGGGGGTCGGTGCTGCGGTGGGCAAGTGACGTAACCGGTGTTGCGGCTTAATACCGGTATCACCGTCAACACCGTCTATCGCGGCAAGCCTAGTTTAAAAGTGACTTCTGTGTGAGCTGTGATTTATGCCTTGCTACACTCTTGACAATAGACAATGGATATTTGGAGATTTGCCCACAAAATTTCCTCAAAGACTGCTCCAAAAGGTAGGCATGATTATGCAATCTTAGAACATAGCAATAAAAATAGTTCAATCAAAAAACTAAAAATGTATCAATTTTTGGAAATTTGTGAGTATCTGACCCAATATTTGTCTGTACTGTGTTAGTGTAATAACATGCTAACACCAAACACTGTTGAAATCAATTGCACATTTCTGCTTGGCGCTTCATGAGAGGAGTGCTATTTGGATGAGTATGTTTCTGGCCTTATAATTCAATAAAAACCAAAACATAGCACTAAAAATAGTTCAACTTAATTAAACTATGCCAATATTTAGGTATTCGGGACTACCTGACCCAATACTTGTGTGCTATATGTGCCAAAACACTGTTTAAATCAGTTATCAATCCCACTATTATAGGTTTCTCCTTTGTGCATCATGTGAGGAGTGCTATTTGTATCAACACAGAGTTGTTGCCTTTGTAGAGTATTCTATATTGGTCACTTAAAAAGTTAAATGTTTGTGTAGACAGCAAGGCAGCTCAGGTTTGGGAAAATGAATTATGTGGTTTGAAGTGTAAAAGCAGAGTGAACATTTCATTGACACTGACAAATCAAAAGCACGTTCCTCTGTCAAATGGGAAAGTTTTCTCCTTTTTTTGTCATTTCCTGTGGATATATTCGTACCAGAGCTGACTGAGCGACATGAAACAGACAGGGCAATAAAATAATCCTCTGTCCAACCAGCAAGTCAAGTAAGCTAAATTATAACCTTAAATATGAGCTGTTTCTACATACACACCATCTAATTATATCCCAGCTATGTAAACAATGTTATAATGTACCATACAAAGAAGGGGCATGTGCGACTTAACATAAGTGTAAAGGAAGCAGAATTTGAAACTTGATATCAGCTCTGGACGTCCACAGGGACATGTGCACAGTGTGGGTCTGCCCTGCCAGAGGAAGGAACAGGAAGCCTTGCCAAGATCAAGTGCGCTTCAACACCAATTTCATGCTTGGGAGGGAAAAGACAAGGCAAAAGGCACACAAGAAAGGAAGCACATAACTCAAAGGATCCTGTCCTGCAGAGTGCCACCGTCCCCTTGGCAAGCATGAACTCACGGAAGCTATGAAAGCAAAGGCACAAGATCTCGAATCCGAGATCTACACTCTTTAAAATAAAGGTACTTTATTGGCATCTAATGCTCCATGAAGAAACTTTAACATCCATTAAACCTTTCCACAGCACAAAATGTTCTTTACACTCCTAAATATAAAGAATCCAAAAGGGGGTTTTCACAATGATGCCATAGAAAAACTATTTTGGGTTACCCTAAGAACTTTTCAGTGAACAGAATCAAGTGTCAAGTATGTTTTTTTTTAATATAAAGAATCCTTTTCTACTATAAAGAACCTTTTGTGAAGTGGAAAGTTTTCATGGATATTAACTCTTTCCCTGCCATTGATGGAATTTTCCAGCAATCCATGTTTTCATTGTTGTACAGTAGGGGGAGCTATTATACATTGTCTGAAATAGTACAGAATCTGCGGATCCAAAAACTAGCGAAGAAGCAGAAACAAGTGATCAAAGCATTGCTCACGCACATGTAAGCTAAAGCGGTCATCAAACATTCAACAGCATGTAAATCAAAACTGCCTAACGTTAGCAAATGAAATGTCAAACCAACAAAGTGGAATAAGACTGTGCAAGCTTTGGGGGTGTTGATGGACATGATCTTGTCCATCTGTGTCATCGTTCTGAATCCGTTCCAGATGTAGTATTTGACAAAAATGGGATTTTCTCAGCTTTTTGTTTGAAATGTTGCTTTTTTTAAACTTACAATCAAAAAATATATATAACAATAATAATAATAATGCACAAAGTTAGAATAAAACTGTTTGTTTTTGACATATTGTATGTTCAGATATTCATTCAACAAAATATTCTGCGGGCCATGAATGTTAAGAGTGAGAAAATTATAAAAAATGCTGGTTCTGGCTGACAACTTTTTTTAAAAACGTTGGCGGTGAAAGAGTTAAAGGTTCTTCATAGAACCATAAATGCCAATAAAGAACCTTTATTTGGAGAAAAGGTTCTTTAGCTCATAAAATGCTCTTCACACATGGAAAAAATGGTTCTTTTAAGGACTGTACTTTAGGGATGTCAAAAAAAATTTGAATTTCGAATATTCGTCGAATTTAAAATAAAATCCACATTCGAATGAAAAACCGTTGCATTCTAATTTTAGGTGTGCGTTAAGGAGGCAGCCTTATCAGTAGCGCACGAGATTCGATGACGACATAAGTGTCATTGCATTATAATGTTTTTGTTATCCTGTCCAGTTGAAGCCACTAGATGCGGTGCTGATGCGTTGTTAATGACAAATATTGCGGGAAAAGAGAACATCAATGCGGGGAAGATCTTGTTTACGTCAAAACTGAAACCAAGCCGTTCTCACAGAACGCATATTTCGTGCATTTTCTAGAGGGACATCTATCACCGTTGCACTCGCGTCTCGCACAAAAGAGCAGCATGTTTAGAAAGCCATGTAAAATTAATGCAAGTTCAACATTTTGAAAAAAACATATCTCGAGACTTATGGCGGTTTTTTTTCCCCATCCCACTGCAACTCATGTTTTTAAATGAAAAATGTACGCTGTGTGATTGGCTTTCGGCCCTTTGTATTAAACTATGAATACATACATGATGCTGTTTTGTTTATAGTTGTTTAAGCAACTTAATTAATTATAATTGGTTTATAAACATTATTTTAAACATTATGCACTTTTT
>NW_015652145.1:717549-747790 GCF_001515625.1 Sinocyclocheilus rhinocerous
ATGCTGTTTTGTTTATAGTTGTTTAAGCAACTTAATTAATTATAATTGTTTATAAACATTATTTTAAACATTATGCACTTTTTCACAGATAGTCATGTTTTCTTATGCTTTGAATAAACATGCATTAGTAATATTTTGCTCGATGCGCCCTCTTGTGGCCTCAGGAGAGAAGCCAAAAGCTTTTCTTCACCCTTACTGAAATTATGCATTTTAAATTCGAATATAATTCGAATTTTGATAATATTTAAGGACAAAATTCGAATTTTCAATTTTCAGCCATTTTTGACAGCCCTACTGTACTTTAACAGTAACTTAACTGAAAGGTTATTGGAGGATCCCGAATTGGTTCTTCTATGACACTACGAAAAACCACTTTTGGAACCTGTATTTCTACACTCCTAAAAATAAAGGTCCTTTATTTGCATCTTTGGTTTTAATGAACCTTTGACATTCATGGAAACTTTTCATTCCACAAATAGATCTTTATAGTGAAAAAAAAGTTATTCACACTAAAAAGAAATTGGTTCTTTTAAGAACAGTTGACTGAAAGGTTATTTGGCGAACTAAAAACAGTTCTTCTACGGCATCACTGTGAAAACCCCCTTTTGGAACCTTTATTTTAAAAGCATAAGATTATACATATTTAAACCTTCTAAGTGAAACTTTCCTCAAGATCATAAATTATGCAGAGCCGGATAGTCTCCTGTGAAAGTGACACTCCAGATAACCCGATTAAGTTTTCAAAGACGGCACATGCGGTTTCGCCCCTGGACGGGCCGGAGGTCTTCGACATGGCAGGACAAGAGGAAGGCAGCCAGAGAGAGATTGGGGCCAACACTGAGGGTCATCCTGTCAGCCGGTCGCCTTGGCTACACTGTCATTTCACATCATCCCAGCCCCAACCGACAATAAACCAGGGCCATAGACCTGCGAGCAGTCACGCTCCTTCCTGTTCATTCATCTACAAATATAGCAGGAACATGGAAGACAAAAAAAAACAAACACAAATCCAAAGGCATATATGGGAGGATGGCTATTTATAGCAGAGGAAATATGCTCTCTGAGGGGAGAATTACAAACAGAGACGCAGGGTTCGATCTGACATCCTGGTGCACAGCTGTGTCAACTTAAACAGCGAATCCATCCGCCAGCGCACTTGGTGACACTACATTGCTGTTAAAACACCCCCTCTGCTCGGCTACAAAACACTGAACTCACTCTGCCTTTACTAAATATACCTGCGTGACATTTAATGTGCCGTTGGATGATAAATGATGGTTTGACTGTTGGTGAAGCAGCGGAAAACTCACTTTGGTCAGGTCTAATTGATACTCAAAGTCTGGCCCTCCCCAGAGGTTATGTCGTGTCTGCACTGCATGTGAGTGACGTGGCAAACTATAGCATTCCTATTATAATTAATAAACATGGATGTATAGACTGAGAGTAAGTGTGCTGATTATAATGGGAGTGTACTTGTTTTGTCACACCATGTTGAATCGCTTGCAGTGTAGGTGGGGTGTGAAACGGTTGAAATGCCATTTAATTGGTACATTAATCAGATTTATTCACTAACTGTTTCGCAGTTCATCAAGAATGTTTAATAAACAGCTCTCAGCCATAATACGTGAGTTACCCATAGACCGCAGAGCTGGTGGAAGAAACTATTATTTTAGTATTTTTTTAAATACTATTATAGCATTTAGCTTTTTTGATTTAGCTTTTATTTTTTAAATTTTTAGTTCACATTTTATTTTTAGATATGTTTTTATATTTTCAGTTAACATTAAGTTTTAGTAATTTTGATAAGTGCTTTTAACTGCCTTCTGTTCTTCAGAAAAATCCTTCAGGTCCCACAAATTCTTTGGTTTTCCAGCATCTTTTGCGTTTTGGACCCTTTCCAACAATGACTGTATGATTTTGAGATCCATCTTTTCACACTGAGGGTAACTGAGGGACTATTACAGAAGGTTTAAATGCTCACTGATGCTCCAGAAGGAAAAACAATGCATTAAGAGCCAGGGGTGTAAACTTTTGAACAGAATGAAGATGTGCACATTTTTCTTATTTTGCTTAAATTTTATATTTTTTTAATTTAGTACTGCGCTTCAGAAGTTATTGAAGAAGACAAAATATGTTCAATTTCAAAAAGTTTTCACCTCCAGGCTCTTAATGCGTGATGCTGGAAAAATAAAGAATTTGTGGGACCTGGAGGATTTTTCTGAAGAACAACGGGCAGTTTAACTAATCAGGACAAACAAGGGACTCGTGAACAACTATCACAAAAAGAAAAAAAACAGCTGTGGATCATCCAGGTAACAACACAGTATTACGAATCAAGCGTATGTAAACTTTTGAACTCGGTCCTTTTTATAAATTCAACAATTATTTTCTCTTGTGGACTATATGTAAACGTATTTTATGTGAAATATCTTATTCAGGTCAGTACTAAATAAAAATAACATGCATTGTGTATGATCCCTCTTATTTTGGTCAAATAATTAACATTTTGCAGATACTGCAAAGTATACAGTATGTAAACTTTTCAATTTACAGCACCATCATAAGTTGCATAAACATTCTTTATTCATCACTTTATAAAGATGCTTTTATGCAGATAGGTACATCTTGCTTCTTGCTTCCACCAAAGTTATTTGACGTATTTTATGTGAAATATCTTATTCAGGTCAGTACTAAATAAAAATAACATGCATTGTGTATGATCCCTCTTATTTTGGTCAAATAATTAACATTTTGCAGATACTGCAAAGTATACAGTATGTAAACTTTTCAATTTACAGCACCATCATAAGTTGCATAAACATTCTTTATTCATCACTTTATAAAGATGCTTTTATGCAGATAGGTACATCTTGCTTCTTGCTTCCACCAAAGTTATTTGAATGCACCTGCCGTCAAAATTACGACTTCCAAACTCGCAAATATGAACTGCAAAGGTGGACTTAAATGCACAATCTTTCTCCCTTCTATCTTCACCCAGATAACCCCATTTATCTGTTGGTAAATGTCCACTGGATGACGTAAAACACATAATTTTGTGTCATTTTGTTAAAACTACAGATCAAACTTCAGCATTTTTGTTTCCCCGCTCACAAACAGTTGGATCAACAGAGGGGCAGTGCCAAAGTCAAAAAAGCATTGTGGGGAAAGGCGTAGCCTCTTTTCTTGGTTTTCTCTAGTCATGTAGCAGCAATTACAATTTTGTATTTCTTTTTTAACATTTCTACTGAATAGACAGGCAAGCTTTATTAAAGTCCAAACCTCAAAGGATCGCCATTTACTTTCATTAGGGAAAAGAACAGCATCTATTCTGCTCAGTGTCTTCTTTTGTGTTCCAGAAAGAGTCATACAGGTTTTTGGCAAGTAACTCGTGATAGCATGTTCATTTCTGGCTCAACTGTCCCTTTAAGACACCACTTTTTACACTTTTTAGTTTTTATGTTGAATATGGATTCCACTCACTCATGATGTCACATCAGATGGATGTAATTTAATTTAGAGCCACTTTTCTCATAAGTAACTTTGTTAATTTTGGAATTTAAATACAATCACAATAAATACACTAGTGTTCCAAAGTCTGGGGTCAGTAAGCTTTTTTTTTTTTTTAAGAAATTAATACTTTTATTTAGCCCATTATGCATTAAGTATGCATTAAATTAATTAAAAGTGACAGTAAAGACTTTCATAATTATACAAAAATCTATTTCAAATAAATGCTGTTCTTTTGAAATTTCTAATCATCGAAGAATGCTGAAAAATATCACCGTTTTTACACAAATAATATGCAGCAAAACTGTTTTCAACACTGATAAAATAAGAAATGTTTCTTGATTAGCAAATCGGTATATTAGAATGATTTCTGAAGGATCATGTGACCCTGAAGACTGGAGAATTGACGCTGAATATTCAGCTTTGTATCACAGGAATAAATTACATTTTAAAATATACTAAAATATAAATGAGTTTGTTTAAATTGTAATAATATTTCACAATATTTTCTGTATTTGTTATCAAATAAATGCAGGCTTGCTGAGCATACAAGACTTATTTCAAAAACATTTTTAAAAAATCATACCGACCCAAAACATTTGAATGGTAGTGTACATTTGTTGGGTGTCTTTTCTGCATAAGTATGAAAAGGTTAATGCTTTAATGTTCCTCTTTTTTTGTGTCTTTTTGGCCACTATAGTTCCTTTTTCTTCTCTTCAGTTCCCTTCCTTTTGCCAAGTGGGATAAGAAGTGATCTATTAATAGACCGTTTCTTCACGAAACTGTAAGAGGGAGAACGGCTCAGTGCCAGACATACATGACTAACCCCACTGCGGTACACTGTACACCCACACCTCTCTCAACATCACCGACACACACTCTCTCTCACACACACACACAGTTACACCAGACACCAGTAAGCAACTCAACCACGACTCACTGTAAGCACACACACACACACACACAACAGAAGCTCAAACAATGATAGCTGCTTCTCTTCAGAAAGGACATGGCCAAAGTTCTTCAGAAAGTAAGTGATATAACAGACAGACATCCTACCATAATTTAAGATTTAATAATAAATATGCATTTACTGTAATGTGATTTATTAAATGCTGATCGGCCTCTAAGTGAATGCCATATTGTTCTTTTCCTGACTCTGAAGTCCATCTGGGTTAGTGCTGCAAACACTTCACCTCTCTTGCAGGGTACGTTGACCGTGTAAAAAGGAGCTTTCAGCAACATGTGTTCTTTCAGTGGAGCTTCAAAATGAACTGAGTAACCCCTCCAACCATCTACAAGTCGAATAATTCAAGGCCACAAACACGTTCGCTTCTTCAGCATCTCTTCAAGGCCAGTAAAGGAAAAGCTCCTAAGTGCTGAAGATGGTAGCTGCTTTCTAGCTGGATCAAACTAGTAGATGATATACCAGCAGTAAGCAAGTCTGAGAGTCAAACTGCTGCATGACTCAATTACAGCCAGTCAGAACAAATGAATTTACTTATATAGAGTACTAATGAAATTTCAGTCTAGGTGGGGTTATCCAGGGGGATGCCGCATTCGAAACTAAAACTCCAATTTAGTGTATAGATGTAAGAAATAGCTTTTTCCGCAGATTTATCACGTCTGCTTAGGACACCTGATGTCTTTCTTGAATTATTAATAATAGTCTGTATTGTGCTGTACTGCCCTGCATCACAATGACTGCTACAGAGCTTATTTTCTGGAGGCTGAGAGAAGCAAATAACGAAATAAGGCAGAAATGGAACAACACAACTTGTGGCATGACAGGATAATTGCAGGCCTCGCTTTCTCACCAGCGACTTTAATGAATATACATTTTAGAGTGAATGCAGAGATGCACGAGTGACCAGAGATGACTGATGTTCTACTGCTGACCCATCTGACACCAACACTCAAGCATGAACATATGTGTTTTATGCATTTCAACACTTTACAAGTAAATTGCGTAATTTCTGAGCTATTATAATCAGTAAACTCAATTGCAAAAATAATAGTGGTTGACCAATATGGACTTTCTGATAGCCGATGCAAAGCCGATATGGGCCTATATGACATCACACTATTTAATTTAAAGACAGGAAATAGCACAGCCATAACAATCTCTGCAAAGAAATGTATATATTTTTTGCATAATATTTACTAAAACCAAATGAACCAATTTGGGGGAAAATTTTTAACTTAATAAAAAAAACATCTGTAAAATAAAAAGATTTATACTTTACATAGGAACTTCTTGATTCTGTAACTCTATTACAGTATTTTTCACAAAAATAGAAGTTGATTAAAAAACTAATAAATAATAAAGTAAACACTCTAAGCAACAGTACACTCATTAATCTGGTATATCTGTGGACACTTGGAATTATATTTTCTCAAATAAACACCAAACAGAAAAACTTATCGGCCGATATATCGGTCGACCACTGGCAACAAGTATTTTAACACATCATCTTTATTGTGTTTGAGCAGTCAGTCTGTGCCAGACATAACAATATTGATTATGTTTAATAATGTGCAAAGTCATGTAAACACAACAAAGAAAACAAAGACAAGCAAAGTCACTATTTTTGCAATTGCTGCTTCCCCTAGTGCCACAGAAATCACACGTTTAATGATTCAAAAATGACATGAATACTTGATTTTTATTGTATTTATTTATCTATTATCTATCTATCTATAAAGTGTCAGCATAGTAATTTTATATACTATGCGTTTATAAAACAGATAGTTCTGACTTCATTCTGATTGAATGAGCATGTTCAAACTCACTGTTAAATACAGATAAACACTCTTTTTTTAAAAGTGAGACGTGTAGTGCAGCCCGGGCAAGGGACCAGACACACACACACACACACACACACACGCCACGCTTACCCTGTGTGTGTGTGTATTTTTTTATATTCTTTGTTAAGCATTTAATAGGTGTCCATATGTATTTCAGCTAATGTGTGATGCATTAAAAAAAGTGAGGCATGCAAGGCAAAACCAGCCAAAGCAAAAAAGAAATCCCGGAAGAAAGAGCTCAGGGAGACGGTGGGGAGGAACAAGCCCCACATCACATCCACCCACACATAATTAAACTCCACCATGCCAAATACAATGTCACAGCCTACAGGGGACCAGAGGCAAAAAAAAAACACATATAAACATATTACAGGCTATATGTGTCTAAATAGATTAAATTATTATCAATGTTGTTACCTTTTCCTATCAGAGTTGTCCTATTAAGTGTATATTAATTGTATATTAGTGTAGGTGGAGATGCGTTGTTGTGGTTGTCTCAGACAAAGAAGGTCAGCAGATTTATGACTGTTGGAAATGTAATGAGAGATGACCAGAAGGGGTGTAATTCTACTGTATTATTATGAACAGAAGTGGATAGACTTTCCACCGAGATGTAATCTAGTAGTAAATTCTTCCAGGATGCAATATGTATGGATTTCCAGTTCATGAGGATAGATTTTTTTTTGGTGATAGCCAGTGCCAGTAGGAGTAACTGACTGTTTATATTGTCTAAATTGATTGTGGATATGCTACCCAGTAAACAAAGCGATGGAGACATTGGGATGTGACATCTCATAAGGACGGATAGTGATTCAGTGACATTTTCCCAGAATTTGTTAATTGGGGTGCAATACCAAAGGGTGTGAACTAGTGTTGCTTTCGTCAACGAAAATTATGACTAAATATCGTCGTCAACGAACCTTAAAGGCATTTGCTTTACAGTAATCTAAAAATCTGATCATTTCATGCTGCGATCATTTACGTGGTATGTGATCAGAAAACCTAATTAGTGAATGAATGACTGCTCTTCCTTTACCATTTGAAGTCAGCTTCAAGGCCTGGATTTATACGACATGAGATCTAGTGATTATAGTGCTAATTTCAAATCTTCTCAATTCATATGATAGCCTTGCATGAGGAAAAGATTATTACATCAAATATGAAGTAGCTAGATAAAAATGACAAGACTGAACATTCTTAATTTTCTAAATTTAATGAAATGTACTTGTGGCATATATATAGATTTTTTCTGTGTTTTTTAAAGATTTCTATTTAAAAACAGCCGCATTTTTGTTTTGTTAAAATTAGCTATAAATATTCAGATTATAATACTACAGATGGAAACTTTAAAATTCTATAATTCAAAACAAACTGTAAATCCAGATGGTTACACCAGTCTTTTTTTATGTTCCCTTGTATTTCACATTGACATACATAGTCACTATAAGTTTTATGGGAAAAGAGATACTTGAAGGGTCTTCAAAATTTCTCCTTTTGTGTTCCGCAGAAAAATAATTGGTTTGGAATGTCATGGGGGTAAATAAATAACAAGAGAATATTAATTTTTTGGTGAACTATCCCTATTAGTAAGTGACAAAAGCAGCACAATTCACTGCAAAAAAAGACACATCTGACATTTATCTTTCCAGAAAATGTGGGCAACAAAACAACTCATCAAAAAATACTCTGAGGCTGCAAGAATCCTCACTATTGAAGACCTCCATGACTCTTCAATAAGCACGAAATAGCACACCGAGTTATCAAGAACACGCCGCTCCAAAAATACCACTTTCACAGAAACTTTGCAGCACAGCTTAAACTGGTCCAGCAATTACACCTTGTCAGTTGTTGGCACATAATTTTCTCATCTCTAACGACACGGAGTCATTGTTTACAGAGGAGGCAGAGCACAAGGTAACAATTACACTGGTCAGGATGGTCAGGCGCGGGGAGGGGAGGCGGCTGACAGACAGTGAACCGCTGCTATACAGTCAGCAGGAGAGGGGGAGGAGGGGAACATCATTAAAACCCATTTTCAAAGCTGTCCAGACCCCCCACACCCTCCCTGGCTTCTTTAGAAACAGCTAATGATCGTGAATGCTGCCCCGTTTCCTCCTCCGAACGGTTCTGGAGTCTCTGTGGTCCTACGTGCGTTCTGCATTCGGCCTACAAGTAGCCCCATTATGAGTGTCTATTGAAAGAATGAATGCTGGGTATGATGGGTCTAGTGAGTGGGTCATTGAGAAAACAAACCAGCCAATCAGTCACTGTTAATCAAGGTCATCTGTGACGGGAAATATACAAAGCAAGAGCCAATTACGACGAATTAGAGTGTAATGAGCTGAAGAATATTGCCTGTCTTTAGTCTCCTCCAAGGGTTATTGATTCATAATTCTTCACTCACAGACGTCTTATGGAAACGGGAATGATAGAAATGTATGGAATGTCAATGCCAAACAAGCGCTTTTGTGCAATGTGTAATGGTGTTCAGAGTCACAGGGTTTCTGAGGGTTTGCGGTCCAATCACATTCACGCTGCGGATGAATACGGTTGTCACTTCTCCACTGGAAGACACTGAAATGCACTGTTAGGTTTGGTTATTTACGGGAAAGAGAACTACACTCTACAAGCAAACTGACTCCAAAAAAGAGACAACCATATTAATATTAAGTAGGGCTGGGCGGTAAAATGATAACGGAAATTATCGCAATATAATTTCGTCGATAAATCGATAACAAGAGTTCGATAAATGTTCGAAATAATGTTCTGTGTTTAAAACCACAATTAACAGTCTGGTTTCAACAACTTTTTACTTAGGAGCAAAAATCTGCCTTTAAAGAAATAAAGATTTGAAATGTATCATGATAATTATCGATATCGACTGATATCGAATTTTATCGTGATCGTATTTTTGGCCATATCGCCTAGCCCTAATACTAATTCCATGTAGTATGTAAAAGGGCTGCTAGTACTAACCATTGTGATAATCATTTAACCTGTTTGTCATTTCTTTGATTAATTGTTTGATGGGATAAATTTGCCCTAAAAGCAGCATGTAAACTGAAAGCTATGAAAGCAATATTGTGAATGTAAAACAACTGTTTGTCAACAGCTTGAATATGGAATATGATTAAAGTGTACCGCCAAATGTAAATGACAAGCATCTATGATCATCAAAAATATACGTGTATGCTTGTATATGTATATAATTATAATTATAATCAAGTACTTTACATGTGCTTTACTATGTTAGTCAACACATCAAAATAAGTGTACTTTTTTAAAGCATGACAAAAGATTAGTAAAACATGATTTAAAATGTGCTTTAAAACTTTAATTCGACATGACTGCAGTGATAACTTGACTAATCATTTAAGCTGGTGATTATTAATTCGATCAGTTTATTAATAGAATAAAAAAAGTCAAACTTCTTGTCTTCCAAACAATGTGCAAACTAAAAGCTATGAAAACAAATTCATGTAGGCCATGCTTCTTTTTGTTGTACTGTAAAGCAAGAAATCAACTGTTTGTCAAGAGTTTAAATATGAAATATGGTGCCAGCTGCATAAACTGCAGTGCTGCACTGCATGCTTAGACTATTCTTAGTCATCTAACTTTTTTTTTTTTCTTCAGGACTGGTCATAACTTTTTAAGTCGGATACATAAAATGGTAGGTTGGTCTAATTTGAAATTGAAAAGTAAGACTGATCACCACTTGGTTAACAAATTAGTTCTTAAGACACAGTCTTAACATAGTGGCTCTAAGTGGCAACTGGCCCCTGGTTAAAGTGTCCTGCTGAATATACTGACAAGCATTTACAGTAAACTAAAATATACATGAATGTAACTGAAACTTCTTTGTCATCTTGTGTAAATATACTTGTAATTACACATTTGTAATGATGATGTACAATTTAGTCAAATTATAATATTAATTTCAAATGTAATATCAGCATTATGAAGTTACAACAGAGTCAACACTTCACAAACAGACATTTTCATTAAATGAGTAGTTCTCAAACTGTGTGTGTAGCCATATGAATTTGTCCTTACTGGTACTTCTATACAAAGATGATACTGAAACTGTAAAAATGTACCAGTGCCAGCCTTTCTGTACTCAATCCAGTACCCGCTCATAGATGACTACTTTCAAACACTAATAATGTGTTTCTCTGTTCTTCATTTTATTACTGACTTTTCGCTTGACCTTTTTAAAACAACATTTACTTAACTGAAAAAGTTGGAAGGCTATATACTAATGTTTTTATGTAATATTTACTTTTAATTATTATTAGGATTAGTAATTAACTTTAATTAATCTATTATTATTTTTTATATTTTCAAATAGTTTAATACAATAGTTAAAGGGAAGTAAATAAACTAAGCAAAGAAAATCTAACTACTTAGGGTTTAACTAATACAACTTATTTCACATATTTGTATTTTGAGGGGGAAAAAAATAAGTGTCATGGAAATTAAATATATACAAAAGTGTTTTAAAAAAAGTTGTTTTAAATCGACATGGAAAAATGACTCATTTTTTTGGCAAGTCTGCCTTCACTGTAGCTGCACTGAGTGCTGCCAGATCTCACTACAAACATGAGCAACCGGATTTGGCAAACAAGCCCAAAATACGCCACTTACGCCAAAATACTCATCACAATAAGCCAAAATAGCCAATCGTACTCTAAAAAGAAAGCTAAAAAATGTGACCCGCAAATAAGCAACTTTAAAGAAAATTAATTTATGGTAATCACTCCCGCATTTGAATACGGTTCTTACTCCTGAAAATTTGAAATGTGTGTGGGGCCATTGTTATAAATTATAGCTCAACAATTAAACATGATGTATGCAATTTCAGATGCTTAACTTTTGCCATTTTGCTCACTTGAACCACACAGCCTCCACAAATAAAAACCGTTTTATGGGACATTTTATGCATGCTACTACAAAGAAAATCACTAGACTCCTAGGTCTATAATGTAGGGCCCTATGATCTCCATGATGCGGAAAATGCAGACAGAATCGTGGAATCCAGTCATAAAAATGTAATTTACAGTAGAACACGGCAACCCGTCAAAATAAAAGTTCTGTTTAACATGAATAGTTGTGACAGAAATATATTACTATTCTACAATAGAATGCACAATGATATTTATGGAATATCACACACATTTTCTTTTATGTTTCAAGTTTAACAGTAAACATTCTGTTGTGCGGCACTTTGTTTGCTAAAAATATTTTGTCATATTTTAAAAGAATAATTAAATTGTTAATGTATTGCTAATAAGGAATTTAATTTGATTTTATAGGGACCCAATAATGTTATCAGATTATCAAACAAGTTTTTGTTTTTCATTTCCACCCTCTCTCTGGCACTTAAAATTAAACACAGATTTGACATAAATTATTTATGTATAATGTGCCAAATCTTCACCACCAATAGCAAGGACAGAGGTACAGGTCCATATGTCAGGCTACAGTCTGCGTTTAAGAGAAAGCAAGTGTGGGACTGACCACAGTGTTAGTTTATTGTACACGCCTGTGGCAAATCCCAGCCTGCAGCTCCACAATTGAATCAGCAGTGCCTCTCATTCATGCATTAGTGCACAGGACACAGGATACGGAACTCAGCAGACTCTCTTAACTCAATAAGAGAACTTGTCAGACATCAGGACAGATTTTTGTTACTGATGCTATCATGGATTTCCCCTCAGCGCAGCTTCCTCATGTTCAATCTCTCCTGCTAAAGCAAGAGCCCCAACATTGCCAGATTTGATTATTCAAGCTTTTCTCCCAGTGGCGGCGTTTCACAAAACCATAGGGTATGGCGCGCGCACTAGGGGGCGGGGGGGGGGTTGTTGGCTTTGGGGAGGTGTTGAGTATTCTACTGAAATAGGCTACAGGGGGAAAAAAAGTCAATAATTAAGCAACACTGCGTCGTCAGTGTTGGTATTGTATCAGACACTTGCACTTAACAGGCTATATGAAAAACAAGCTCAAATGGAGCTAATAAGGTATTTGGCCGGCGAATGAGGAGATCTGTGTTTTGTCTGTCAATAGAACGGCCGCATCTGAGGCAAGTGCATCTCATTATACGCTTTCATCAACTTTTACAGGTTATATAACGTTAAATTATTGTTGCTATATGGGCGCTTAGTTTTTCTTGTTTAATATACTTGGTCAAAATCTCATGATAAGCACTTATGCACAGGATATTTAAAGAGGTCATATGATGCGATTTCAATTTTTCCTTTCTCTTTGGAGTGTTACAAGCTCTTGGTGCATATAGAAGATCTGTAAAGTTGCAAAGACTAAAGTCTCAAAACCAAAGAGATATTCTTTATAAAAGTTAAGAGTCAGCCACGCCTACCTAACACAGCTCGTTCTAACACACCCCCACATGTCTACGTCACTATGTGGGAAGATTTGCCCCTTTCCAGACATAGTGTTTGAAAAAAACACTGTACTATTCAAACATCAGTTATTTATTTACCCTTGCATTGCGAAAAAGCGGAGATCTGTCTCCAGGCTGTGCGCGGCGCATCAATCTGAATGGAGGCAGGGTGAAGTTACGAGGTTTCACTGAGAGCTTGAGGATCCAATAGCGTTACGAAGTTTTACTGAGAAGCCCTTTGTAATACTTAGCATTGGTTAAATATTTGTAAAACCCTCTGATTTTTATTATTTAATAATAACGAATTATAATAGAGATGTGAAGTTTGTTTGGATAGTTTTTCACGGCACACCTGACTGGGCTAGGGTATGGCAACTGCCATACTCTGCCGTACGGAAACGCCGCCCCTGTTTTCTCCATTATAAAAAGCTGAAAAATAGATTATAGAGGAAACCCTGTAGATATCATGTTTTTGTTTATTGAAAATACTTCATTCATTCATTTATGTTAGAGTATTCAATGTAACTTGAAAAATATTTTAAATATTTGTTTATAAATTTGTTTGAAAAACAACAGTTTTGATATGCATTCTTATAAGTTGTAAATGAAACCAAGATTATTGGAGTATGTTTTACAAGAAAAATACTTTTTCAAAATTTCATGTTTAATTCAATGTGTTGCTTGCTGTTTCTTTGTAATTAATTGTGAAATTTACTAGCAATTTCTGAGTGAAGATGTTTCTATACCAGTGTGGAGAAGCTATTTTTTATTTTATTGCATTTTAATTAAAATATTATTTATTTAAACAAAACTGTTGTGTGTATTGATAAAGACACTGTGTCTGATAAACAAACAATTTGAACAATGAGTAACTTTTATATAGAAATTAACCAGTCCAACGGGTTCAACTGGTTCGACCAAATTAATTTCAACCGATAACGAAAATAAACCAATTAGTAAAACAATTTACAAAAATGATTTGTTCATTAATCAGACACCACTCATACTGACCAAGAATAATTCACTGTGTGAAATGAATTTGGGACGGATATGAGGGTCATTGTCTGCCTACGCATCACTTGAAACACAATTTCTGCTCTATTCTTCTAACTGCGCTATTAAATTCATCTAATTATCATCAATTATATCAGCCCAGATAAGAGAGGATGACAAACGCCTTTAGATATACAGTAATGCAGTCTAGATTTGCTCACTTTAAACAGCAGAGGAAACAAATGTAATAATGTATATACAGTACACACACACACATATATATATATATATATATATATATATATATATTACAGGAAGTGGACTGGGAAATGTACAGATCAGTCACTGAAACAGTCATTTATCTGTTAAAGTAGGGGTTTTGAGTATTTATAATAGGGATGCACCGATACCGATACTGGTATCGGTATCGGGCCCGATACTGGCCTCCTGTACTCGTACTCGTTAAAATGCCCCGATACCAAACGCCGATACCACACAGCATGTGATAAGCGCCATTCCCTAATTTATAATATGTAAATGTATTTTAATTATGTATAATAATATTTGTCTTTGGACTGTATCTTGATCAAATAAAAGCAGCCTTAGTGGAACTTCTAATCTGTCTGTTTTTGATGATGCTATAGTGCTCCAAATCAGTTTTGTCAGCCATTGCTTAAGAGGTGATCTTCTGCTTGATTCTTCAATACACACATTATTCAAAAAAAAAAAGTTTGCTTTAATAAACCTCCAATAATTAACTACTAAACTAATAATAACAGATCCAATCCAGTCAAATCTACATCATTTCCTGCTACATATTCAGTTTTACTTGGATATGCCATTATATCATGTTATTATATATGTTTCATGTTGTCTATAAACTTCAACTTATAAGAAGCGTCATCGGGCCAGGCAGCTGTGGTCTCCTGGTGTTCGTGTGTGTATGGCGATATGAGGATATATGAGAGTATTACCTCTCTATTGATGTCTGTGGGGGGCGAGAGGATCAGATGCTCTGCTACACTTGAGCTCTCCCACTAAATTACAAGGCATCAGCCGACAGAGCTTTGGTGAGATCTGTACAAAATACACAGACCCCAGCTGGGCTCACATCATGTCATCCTGCTTGCTAAACTGCACTGTGTATTGTCCACAGCTCTAACATGTTTAAAACCATTACATTTACATTTATTTGCATAGGATACTCTGTCTATATATATATATATATATATATATATATATACTTCAATTGCCTTCAAATACATCAAATGTGAAGTATTTCAATTAAATCAATTATAATTTTTAAAAATTAAATAATGTAAGCCAGCTGCCAGCCAAATTTAGATCAACATAAAATTGTTTTTATAATATAGGGCTGTCAAATCGATTAATCACAATGAATCACATTCAAAATAAAAGTATCTACATGTATGTGTGTGTATTTACATATAAATATACACAGCACACAGACATATTGTGTAAACACAAACTTTTATTTTGGATGCAATTAATCACGATTAATCAATTTGACAGCCTTAATACATAATGCACTATAACGTGTTTAAAACTGTATATTTGTAACAATTTTGTAAAAAAAAAAAGTATGCATATTATACATACTATATTATTACTTACAAATTATAGAAGAAATAATGTCAGACAGAGCTAGAGCTATATAAATATTGCTTTGTGAAATAGATTTTCAGATATATACATATACACTTCAATTGCCTTCGAATACATTAAATGTGAAGTACTTCAATAAAATTAATAAGCTCATTAATTATGAACAATTATCATGGCTAATTATACATTAATTTGAGCATTATTTATATTATATTGTATAATATATGATCTTGATATTATTTTTCATGTTGCATAATTTCTAAAATCAATAATACTGTGAATTTGTAAAACTGTATTCACACATAGACAGACGGTTCCATATAAACTTGCTGGAGAAATAGGAGGAGTGATGTTGCTACAGAAACTAAGCCCACAAATGACCAAAACACAGAATAGCACAGATTTTTTCTTCCTTTTGTTTTTACTTTTGAAAGAAACCAAACGTTTATTTTGATATCATGCCCTGAAGTGTTACTCAAAGCCAAGGCTGCAACACATAGCACTCGCGTCTCCCTCAATTAGCTTAATGAAGATAGAGTGGGTAGTTCCTATGGGTTGTAAAAAATGTCAGTGCACTCCAACGGTAGAAGATCCACAGAATATGGAGCGATCTGTGACAGAGAGTGGCCACAGTACAAGCAGGACACACGGGACAGTCTGTGAAGAGCCCATGTTAAGCAAACAATGATTTGGGACAGCACTGAGAGCCTGCATGCGCCATTACTCCTGATCTGCACACATCCCACTGACCAACACGACAACACAGCACCTACCATGACCAGCTAACTAGCGCTCACTCTCACCCTCAGCTCCTGTAACGCACTGAGACGCATGCGGCTGCACTTCCGTTGAGAACACAGATGGCCCGAACATTAGCTGCTCTCCACAGAGTTACCAGGGCAAAGGGAGGCACTCGGCTGAACAGCACTGCACATGAGCAGTCTAATATAAACACACATGCACTGGAGAATAACTCTCAAAAAACAAACTTACTTCCTCAGCGCTCTGATTATTGTAGTCTGGTGAGAAAGCTGAGAGACAAATACTGAATCCACTAAACAATTTTTTTTTCTCAAATATGGCAATTTTGAGAGAGAGAGAGAGAGATGAAAGTTGAGTGAGTGAATTACCTGCGTCTTTGTATCTCTTTACAAACAATGAAGCGGAGTTTAGTTACTTAAAACAGTGATTTTACCCCCTCATTCATGCCCAACTGGTAATAACTGATATAAATAATATAACAAAATATAAATAATAATATATAAAATATCTACTACCAGTCAAATCTTTGGAATAATTCTTTTTTTTGTCAATATATAACTATTCGAAGGTTTAAAGTGGGTAAGTTTGTTTTATGTATTTGAAAGTAAGTTGAAAGAAGTCTTGTCACAATTCACTCAGGGAGCAAGGAACGAGGAGTACTTGAATAACACAGTCTTTAATAATCCACAGGAAAACCGAGAACATTCAACAAGTAGACCCAACAAACAAGAACTGAAAGGACTAGGGCTTTTAAAGGCAGGATAATTGGGGAGGAACGAGACACACCTGGAATCAAATTAACACAAATCAACATGAGGAAGAAACGGGGTCACAGGGGCAAAAACTCACACAGAATAGTCCATAATCCTGACATAATGCCCCCTCCCGGAAGGTGCGTCCTCGGAGGTGGGAGGCGTGGGTGGGAAACTTGGGAGGAGGTTCCGGAGGAGGACGGATATCCAGGAGGAGGCAGGAGGGATCCGGAGCAAGAGGAGCACAGCAGGACCCAGGCCACAGCCATGATGTCGACCCACGGTGGAGCCGAGCCGATGAGCCAGGGCGACGGGGAGGATCCGGAGATCCTAGGCGGAGCAGATGGCGCCGGCGACCAACGCGGAGATGTGGATCTGGGAGGCCGCGGTGGAGCCGGAGCGACAGAGGACTGAGGTGGAGCCGAGGGGGGATGAAGGAGCCTGATGGAGCCGGAGGGACAGAGGGACGAGGCGAAGCCAGAGGAGTGGAGACCGAGGTGCAGGATGGTTGACGACAGACCAAGGCGGAGACGGAGGGACGAGGGAGCCTGGCGGAGCTTGTGGACTGCCGGGCCACGACGGAGAGGAGGGAGCTAGGAGCCATGGTGGAGTGCACGCGGTGTTGAGGCTGGCGTCATAGAACGTGCGGAGCGCGTCGTCCGGATAGGTGGTGAGATTGGCCACAGCCTGAAACAGTCAGGTTTGACCCTCGAGTGAATTTTCCCCCTGCTCCAGCAGGAGGAGGATGAGGCAAAAACTCACACAGAATAGTCCATAATCCTGACAAGTCTCTTAAGCTCACCAGGGCTGTATTTATTTGATCAAATATACAGTAAAACCAGCAATACTATAAAACTGTATTACATTTTTAAATAACTGTGCTTTTATTGTAATATATTTTAAAATGTAATTTATTCCTGTGACTCTGAAGCTGAATTTTCAACAGCCATTACAGCAGTCTTTCAAAGTTAAAACAGCAAAGATCTCAAACAAGTCTATGCTTGTCGCAATTTTTATTCTGCTACTTGCATTAAAAAGAAAAAAAAAACTAACAATGGACACGTGGAGTTGCATTCATAAATAGCTGATATATTGACTGGTGAGAGGAGAAGTGATGTTTCTGAATGATTCTTGTTGAAGGAGGCTTTATTTACACATGTGGTGTGGTTTAAACTGATTAGCATTACAAAAGAACAGCCCCTTCCACATCCAGAACAGGCAATCTCTAAATATAGCCTCTTAAATAATGTAGCGGGGGTGGAGAGCAGCACTCAATAATTAAGTGGATTTGTTCTGGTCAGAAAAGAGGAAGTTTTTATTGTGTCATGGCTAAAATGGGGCAAGACGGCTGAGGTGTCGTCTTGCCAAGCAGGAGAGCAGAATCAAGAGGCTTCAATTACCATTCATTTATTTACCCATTAAAGACCATGTTAGCATTTAATGGGTTTATGAGAGGTTACAAATATGTGATATGTAATGTATATGTGGTAAAACTAATCCCAGATCAGTCACACAAGATCATACCTTTAAATAAAATATAATTAATGCGTTTAAAAAAAACAATAATAATAATTTTTAAAAACTGTAAAAGGTGAGAAAATATTTTTACATTGAATACAACAAAGCAAAAACAGGCAAAAGATTTTTATTACTCAAAGAAAATTACTCAATTCACACAGGGGTCTGCAAACAGATATTTTCTTATTTACTTATTTCTCTCTCAGTATCACACATTTATTTATTAATTTTTATTCATCTTTTTATTTTTATGAATGATCTATTTATTTATGTACCGTATTTGATCAATGTAAGTAGAAATTTATATTACTATATTTAAATAATAGCAATATAATTTTAGATTATATTATAGGCCTATTGTTTTAATATATAACATAATATAATAATTATTAAATATAATTTTATGCCATTAAAATGATAAGTGACAAAGGAAACCAAAAGACTGATATGGTGCAATATCACCATGGAAAAGAAAAGAAAATCCTGTCCATATTCTTGAGAAACAGCTCTTTCAACAAGTGGTCCTGACTGCATATCAACAGGCTGAAGGCTCTGTAAAGTAGAGCACTTCTGACTGAACTGCATTTACTGCATGCTCACTATGAGAGATGAATTATGGCACAATCGATGCAGCATTCCTGTTCAATCTGCAATCATTCCAGATGTTTAAAGCTGGAAAAGCTCAGTGTTTACTGAGCTCATGTTTGCCTCCCATGTGTGCAGGGCTACAGTAGCACAATCCGCTGCTTACTGGCCTGGACACGAACAGCAAAACACACACAGCACAGGCTTCAGATATGAAACAACTTGTCTGTCTTACCTTGCTCCGTATTTGCCCGGAGGTTGACACTTTCCTGATGAGTTTCTGCGGCCCTTCCTGCTCTCCCTCGCTGTCGGATGACTCGTCCACCACCGGCCCGCAGCCATTACAGCAGTCTTTCAAAGTTAAAAAGAGTTGTGCTGCTTAATTTTTTTTGTGGAAACTGCAATGCTTTTTTCAGGTTTCTTTCAAAACTGCAAATTTTTATAACTGAAATTATTTATAACATTATAAACGACTTTACTGTTTTGATCAATTTAATAATTTTTTTGCAAACCTTTAGGTCGCTTTTAACACACCTAACTCAAGTAAAAAAAAAAAAAGAAAGAAAGAAAGAAAAAAGCCCCCGACAGCCCCCAAGACGGGAAGCCCTGAGGCGGACGCCGCTGGTTTCTCCGGCTCCTGCGGGGAAGAGGCACAGCACTCGGGGTTATGAAGGCGCTCAGCCGCTCCCTTCCTCTCCGCCGGGATGCGGGAGCTGGACAGCGGCTGGAAAGCGGTTCTCTTGGCCGTCATGCTTTTGCGTTTTTCTGCCCGACCGCGCGCCTCCAGACATTCACTCTTTTAAATGAGCTGCTGTGAAACTTGTGTGCATTTTCATGTCTGAACACGGCTGCTGGCTCTCCTGAGCGCTTCTCTGGCTGCATGAAGCCTCGAGGCGGGAGGAAATCTCTGCAGCAAACCCTAGCGGCGGACGGCTCTCTCACAAACTACGGCGAGGAGACAGCAACAGATGTTTCTCCTGTAACACTGTAGCGACTACAGACCCACATCCAGGCTGAGCCTCACAACCGAGCGACTAAATAGACTGCAGATTTGGACATTTTAGACGCGAACGAAAAAAAAGTGCTGTCAACGGCGACAGAATCAACCACAACGACATTTTCCCTTTAACAACTGTATTATGGGTTTCCCTTTAACAACTGTATTATGGGTTTCCCTTTAACAACTGTATTATGGGTTTCCCTTTAACAACTGTATTATGGGTTTCCCTTTAACAACTGTATTATGGGTTTCCCTTTAACAACTGTATTATGGGTTTCCCTTTAACAACTGTATTATGGGTTTCCCTTTAACAACTGTATTATGGGTTTCCCTTTAACAACTGTATTATGGGTTTCCCTTTAACAACTGTATTATGGGTTTCCCTTTAACAACTGTATTATGGGTTTCCCTTTAACAACTGTATTATGGGTTTCCCTTTAACAACTGTATTATGGGTTTCCCTTTAACAACTGTATTATGGGTTTCCCTTTAACAACTGTATTATGGGTTTCCCTTTAACAACTGTATTATGGGTTTCCCTTTAACAACTGTATTATGGGTTTCCCTTTAACAACTGTATTATGGGTTTCCCTTTAACAACTGTATTATGGGTTTCCCTTTAACAACTGTATTATGGGTTTCCCTTTAACAACTGTATTATGGGTTTCCCTTTAACAACTGTATTATGGGTTTCCCTTTAACAACTGTATTATGGGTTTCCCTTTAACAACTGTATTATGGGTTTCCCTTTAACAACTGTATTATGGGTTTCCCTTTAACAACTGTATTATGGGTTTCCCTTTAACAACTGTATTATGGGTTTCCCTTTAACAACTGTATTATGGGTTTCCCTTTAACAACTGTATTATGGGTTTCCCTTTAACAACTGTATTATGGGTTTCCCTTTAACAACTGTATTATGGGTTTCCCTTTAACAACTGTATTATGGGTTTCCCTTTAACAACTGTATTATGGGTTTCCCTTTAACAACTGTATTATGGGTTTCCCTTTAACAACTGTATTATGGGTTTCCCTTTAACAACTGTATTATGGGTTTCCCTTTAACAACTGTATTATGGGTTTCCCTTTAACAACTGTATTATGGGTTTCCCTTTAACAACTGTATTATGGGTTTCCCTTTAACAACTGTATTATGGGTTTCCCTTTAACAACTGTATTATGGGTTTCCCTTTAACAACTGTATTATGGGTTTCCCTTTAACAACTGTATTATGGGTTTCCCTTTAACAACTGTATTATGGGTTTCCCTTTAACAACTGTATTATGGGTTTCCCTTTAACAACTGTATTATGGGTTTCCCTTTAACAACTGTATTATGGGTTTCCCTTTAACAACTGTATTATGGGTTTCCCTTTAACAACTGTATTATGGGTTTCCCTTTAACAACTGTATTATGGGTTTCCCTTTAACAACTGTATTATGGGTTTCCCTTTAACAACTGTATTATGGGTTTCCCTTTAACAACTGTATTATGGGTTTCCCTTTAACAACTGTATTATGGGTTTCCCTTTAACAACTGTATTATGGGTTTCCCTTTAACAACTGTATTATGGGTTTCCCTTTAACAACTGTATTATGGGTTTCCCTTTAACAACTGTATTATGGGTTTCCCTTTAACAACTGTATTATGGGTTTCCCTTTAACAACTGTATTATGGGTTTCCCTTTAACAACTGTATTATGGGTTTCCCTTTAACAACTGTATTATGGGTTTCCCTTTAACAACTGTATTATGGGTTTCCCTTTAACAACTGTATTATGGGTTTCCCTTTAACAACTGTATTATGGGTTTCCCTTTAACAACTGTATTATGGGTTTCCCTTTAACAACTGTATTATGGGTTTCCCTTTAACAACTGTATTATGGGTTTCCCTTTAACAACTGTATTATGGGTTTCCCTTTAACAACTGTATTATGGGTTTCCCTTTAACAACTGTATTATGGGTTTCCCTTTAACAACTGTATTATGGGTTTCCCTTTAACAACTGTATTATGGGTTTCCCTTTAACAACTGTATTATGGGTTTCCCTTTAACAACTGTATTATGGGTTTCCCTTTAACAACTGTATTATGGGTTTCCCTTTAACAACTGTATTATGGGTTTCCCTTTAACAACTGTATTATGGGTTTCCCTTTAACAACTGTATTATGGGTTTCCCTTTAACAACTGTATTATGGGTTTCCCTTTAACAACTGTATTATGGGTTTCCCTTTAACAACTGTATTATGGGTTTCCCTTTAACAACTGTATTATGGGTTTCCCTTTAACAACTGTATTATGGGTTTCCCTTTAACAACTGTATTATGGGTTTCCCTTTAACAACTGTATTATGGGTTTCCCTTTAACAACTGTATTATGGGTTTCCCTTTAACAACTGTATTATGGGTTTCCCTTTAACAACTGTATTATGGGTTTCCCTTTAACAACTGTATTATGGGTTTCCCTTTAACAACTGTATTATGGGTTTCCCTTTAACAACTGTATTATGGGTTTCCCTTTAACAACTGTATTATGGGTTTCCCTTTAACAACTGTATTATGGGTTTCCCTTTAACAACTGTATTATGGGTTTCCCTTTAACAACTGTATTATGGGTTTCCCTTTAACAACTGTATTATGGGTTTCCCTTTAACAACTGTATTATGGGTTTCCCTTTAACAACTGTATTATGGGTTTCCCTTTAACAACTGTATTATGGGTTTCCCTTTAACAACTGTATTATGGGTTTCCCTTTAACAACTGTATTATGGGTTTCCCTTTAACAACTGTATTATGGGTTTCCCTTTAACAACTGTATTATGGGTTTCCCTTTAACAACTGTATTATGGGTTTCCCTTTAACAACTGTATTATGGGTTTCCCTTTAACAACTGTATTATGGGTTTCCCTTTAACAACTGTATTATGGGTTTCCCTTTAACAACTGTATTATGGGTTTCCCTTTAACAACTGTATTATGGGTTTCCCTTTAACAACTGTATTATGGGTTTCCCTTTAACAACTGTATTATGGGTTTCCCTTTAACAACTGTATTATGGGTTTCCCTTTAACAACTGTATTATGGGTTTCCCTTTAACAACTGTATTATGGGTTTCCCTTTAACAACTGTATTATGGGTTTCCCTTTAACAACTGTATTATGGGTTTCCCTTTAACAACTGTATTATGGGTTTCCCTTTAACAACTGTATTATGGGTTTCCCTTTAACAACTGTATTATGGGTTTCCCTTTAACAACTGTATTATGGGTTTCCCTTTAACAACTGTATTATGGGTTTCCCTTTAACAACTGTATTATGGGTTTCCCTTTAACAACTGTATTATGGGTTTCCCTTTAACAACTGTATTATGGGTTTCCCTTTAACAACTGTATTATGGGTTTCCCTTTAACAACTGTATTATGGGTTTCCCTTTAACAACTGTATTATGGGTTTCCCTTTAACAACTGTATTATGGGTTTCCCTTTAACAACTGTATTATGGGTTTCCCTTTAACAACTGTATTATGGGTTTCCCTTTAACAACTGTATTATGGGTTTCCCTTTAACAACTGTATTATGGGTTTCCCTTTAACAACTGTATTATGGGTTTCCCTTTAACAACTGTATTATGGGTTTCCCTTTAACAACTGTATTATGGGTTTCCCTTTAACAACTGTATTATGGGTTTCCCTTTAACAACTGTATTATGGGTTTCCCTTTAACAACTGTATTATGGGTTTCCCTTTAACAACTGTATTATGGGTTTCCCTTTAACAACTGTATTATGGGTTTCCCTTTAACAACTGTATTATGGGTTTCCCTTTAACAACTGTATTATGGGTTTCCCTTTAACAACTGTATTATGGGTTTCCCTTTAACAACTGTATTATGGGTTTCCCTTTAACAACTGTATTATGGGTTTCCCTTTAACAACTGTATTATGGGTTTCCCTTTAACAACTGTATTATGGGTTTCCCTTTAACAACTGTATTATGGGTTTCCCTTTAACAACTGTATTATGGGTTTCCCTTTAACAACTGTATTATGGGTTTCCCTTTAACAACTGTATTATGGGTTTCCCTTTAACAACTGTATTATGGGTTTCCCTTTAACAACTGTATTATGGGTTTCCCTTTAACAACTGTATTATGGGTTTCCCTTTAACAACTGTATTATGGGTTTCCCTTTAACAACTGTATTATGGGTTTCCCTTTAACAACTGTATTATGGGTTTCCCTTTAACAACTGTATTATGGGTTTCCCTTTAACAACTGTATTATGGGTTTCCCTTTAACAACTGTATTATGGGTTTCCCTTTAACAACTGTATTATGGGTTTCCCTTTAACAACTGTATTATGGGTTTCCCTTTAACAACTGTATTATGGGTTTCCCTTTAACAACTGTATTATGGGTTTCCCTTTAACAACTGTATTATG
This sequence comes from Sinocyclocheilus rhinocerous, assembly GCF_001515625.1. Lineage (NCBI taxonomy): Eukaryota > Metazoa > Chordata > Actinopteri > Cypriniformes > Cyprinidae > Sinocyclocheilus > Sinocyclocheilus rhinocerous. The sequence continues at coordinate 741,930 of NW_015652145.1, forward strand.
GGTTTCCCTTTAACAACTGTATTATGGGTTTCCCTTTAACAACTGTATTATGGGTTTCCCTTTAACAACTGTATTATGGGTTTCCCTTTAACAACTGTATTATGGGTTTCCCTTTAACAACTGTATTATGGGTTTCCCTTTAACAACTGTATTATGGGTTTCCCTTTAACAACTGTATTATGGGTTTCCCTTTAACAACTGTATTATGGGTTTCCCTTTAACAACTGTATTATGGGTTTCCCTTTAACAACTGTATTATGGGTTTCCCTTTAACAACTGTATTATGGGTTTCCCTTTAACAACTGTATTATGGGTTTCCCTTTAACAACTGTATTATGGGTTTCCCTTTAACAACTGTATTATGGGTTTCCCTTTAACAACTGTATTATGGGTTTCCCTTTAACAACTGTATTATGGGTTTCCCTTTAACAACTGTATTATGGGTTTCCCTTTAACAACTGTATTATGGGTTTCCCTTTAACAACTGTATTATGGGTTTCCCTTTAACAACTGTATTATGGGTTTCCCTTTAACAACTGTATTATGGGTTTCCCTTTAACAACTGTATTATGGGTTTCCCTTTAACAACTGTATTATGGGTTTCCCTTTAACAACTGTATTATGGGTTTCCCTTTAACAACTGTATTATGGGTTTCCCTTTAACAACTGTATTATGGGTTTCCCTTTAACAACTGTATTATGGGTTTCCCTTTAACAACTGTATTATGGGTTTCCCTTTAACAACTGTATTATGGGTTTCCCTTTAACAACTGTATTATGGGTTTCCCTTTAACAACTGTATTATGGGTTTCCCTTTAACAACTGTATTATGGGTTTCCCTTTAACAACTGTATTATGGGTTTCCCTTTAACAACTGTATTATGGGTTTCCCTTTAACAACTGTATTATGGGTTTCCCTTTAACAACTGTATTATGGGTTTCCCTTTAACAACTGTATTATGGGTTTCCCTTTAACAACTGTATTATGGGTTTCCCTTTAACAACTGTATTATGGGTTTCCCTTTAACAACTGTATTATGGGTTTCCCTTTAACAACTGTATTATGGGTTTCCCTTTAACAACTGTATTATGGGTTTCCCTTTAACAACTGTATTATGGGTTTCCCTTTAACAACTGTATTATGGGTTTCCCTTTAACAACTGTATTATGGGTTTCCCTTTAACAACTGTATTATGGGTTTCCCTTTAACAACTGTATTATGGGTTTCCCTTTAACAACTGTATTATGGGTTTCCCTTTAACAACTGTATTATGGGTTTCCCTTTAACAACTGTATTATGGGTTTCCCTTTAACAACTGTATTATGGGTTTCCCTTTAACAACTGTATTATGGGTTTCCCTTTAACAACTGTATTATGGGTTTCCCTTTAACAACTGTATTATGGGTTTCCCTTTAACAACTGTATTATGGGTTTCCCTTTAACAACTGTATTATGGGTTTCCCTTTAACAACTGTATTATGGGTTTCCCTTTAACAACTGTATTATGGGTTTCCCTTTAACAACTGTATTATGGGTTTCCCTTTAACAACTGTATTATGGGTTTCCCTTTAACAACTGTATTATGGGTTTCCCTTTAACAACTGTATTATGGGTTTCCCTTTAACAACTGTATTATGGGTTTCCCTTTAACAACTGTATTATGGGTTTCCCTTTAACAACTGTATTATGGGTTTCCCTTTAACAACTGTATTATGGGTTTCCCTTTAACAACTGTATTATGGGTTTCCCTTTAACAACTGTATTATGGGTTTCCCTTTAACAACTGTATTATGGGTTTCCCTTTAACAACTGTATTATGGGTTTCCCTTTAACAACTGTATTATGGGTTTCCCTTTAACAACTGTATTATGGGTTTCCCTTTAACAACTGTATTATGGGTTTCCCTTTAACAACTGTATTATGGGTTTCCCTTTAACAACTGTATTATGGGTTTCCCTTTAACAACTGTATTATGGGTTTCCCTTTAACAACTGTATTATGGGTTTCCCTTTAACAACTGTATTATGGGTTTCCCTTTAACAACTGTATTATGGGTTTCCCTTTAACAACTGTATTATGGGTTTCCCTTTAACAACTGTATTATGGGTTTCCCTTTAACAACTGTATTATGGGTTTCCCTTTAACAACTGTATTATGGGTTTCCCTTTAACAACTGTATTATGGGTTTCCCTTTAACAACTGTATTATGGGTTTCCCTTTAACAACTGTATTATGGGTTTCCCTTTAACAACTGTATTATGGGTTTCCCTTTAACAACTGTATTATGGGTTTCCCTTTAACAACTGTATTATGGGTTTCCCTTTAACAACTGTATTATGGGTTTCCCTTTAACAACTGTATTATGGGTTTCCCTTTAACAACTGTATTATGGGTTTCCCTTTAACAACTGTATTATGGGTTTCCCTTTAACAACTGTATTATGGGTTTCCCTTTAACAACTGTATTATGGGTTTCCCTTTAACAACTGTATTATGGGTTTCCCTTTAACAACTGTATTATGGGTTTCCCTTTAACAACTGTATTATGGGTTTCCCTTTAACAACTGTATTATGGGTTTCCCTTTAACAACTGTATTATGGGTTTCCCTTTAACAACTGTATTATGGGTTTCCCTTTAACAACTGTATTATGGGTTTCCCTTTAACAACTGTATTATGGGTTTCCCTTTAACAACTGTATTATGGGTTTCCCTTTAACAACTGTATTATGGGTTTCCCTTTAACAACTGTATTATGGGTTTCCCTTTAACAACTGTATTATGGGTTTCCCTTTAACAACTGTATTATGGGTTTCCCTTTAACAACTGTATTATGGGTTTCCCTTTAACAACTGTATTATGGGTTTCCCTTTAACAACTGTATTATGGGTTTCCCTTTAACAACTGTATTATGGGTTTCCCTTTAACAACTGTATTATGGGTTTCCCTTTAACAACTGTATTATGGGTTTCCCTTTAACAACTGTATTATGGGTTTCCCTTTAACAACTGTATTATGGGTTTCCCTTTAACAACTGTATTATGGGTCTATCATGTCATTATCTACAAAAGTTAGATACAACAGAAATCACGTTCTCGTGAGACAGTAACCATAGCAACAGGATGCGTATTGGACAGTACACCCACATAACATAAGTACTGTCATTATTGATCACTTTATTACACATTTACACATCGCAAATATATCTAAAAGAGTTTTGTATAAAACCTGTAGCCTATAGATTGTTGAGATTCTACGGGCGCCAATATATATATATATATATATATATATATATAGCCTATATATATATTGGTTACGTCTAACCTCTTCAGACATCCAGTTTCTCTTTCTTATTGTCACGTAGATACATTATAGGCTACATTTATTCACATTAGCACACATATAAGTCATGTAACATAATAAAAGCCCTCGTGAAGTAGCTAACGCAGATCTTTAATCATCAGATAATGCGCTCTTACAGGTTTGCTATTATCTGATGGTTTGTGAATTCAAACAGCTGACCTAAACACAAATCCTACAGATTTTATTGATCATCTGTCCAAATATCTTTACATTCACAGGCACATTTTTATAAACACACCGCAATCAAAAGAGCCTTCCCGTTTTTTATTACAAATCATTCCAGATCTAAATGCGGAACCAAACAAATTTCCGAATTTAATTTACTTCCATATTCTCTCCATATGAAAACGGGTCACTGCACGTTTCCTCTCATTCAGCTGTAACTTTGAAGAGCTAAGAAAAGCTAATAGCGAATGCCACTGAGAATAACTGTGCCTTAATTATGTTTCCTCATGAGTTTGTCCATTTCTAAATCACTGCACTCCCCAAAACGACCAGTTTGATTCATATGCTACTTGTAATGTCTAAATCAGTCCCGTCCATAAAGTTCATCAGTCTGTAGAGGAATGCAAACTCGCCTGATGCTCGATCTCATTCTCACATCGCGATAAGCCACGATCAGAGATCAAGCGCTTAAGATCCTGCTAAAAGCCTTCACCAGAGCCTACAGCATGTGTGCGTGTCTATAAAGGATCTCTGTGATGTGTCTCCGAGCAGAAAGCGTGCAGCAGTACTGACCAGCTCTTCCCAGGCAGGGCTGCGGGTGTATTGGCCATCATCGTCCATATTCTCCCTCGCGCACTCTCGGCACAAATCAAGCGCTACTTTGACTCGTCTGATCGGGCATATATGCTTTGAGTCTATTACACCGAGTGTTATTTCCCTGTCTCCACTCCTCCCCACTCAGTCAGGGTCTCCCAGGGGCTGAGCCACGTGATAAATGTCAAATCCCTAGCAGGAATTGAAGCGCTATCCATGACGTCACGGAGCCTGCTTTTTACACATTATACCGTAAAAAACAAAACAAATCAAAAACTCAATAACAATGACCATCACTAGAAAAACACGCTTTTGCGATTGTTTAAAAAGACATGTTAATTTGTGCACAGTTTACTCTACAAACAACATGAAATCACAAATACTTTTACTTTATTTGATAAAAGATTTCATGATATTAATACATTAGCTCGTAAAGAGTTTCGAGTCAATAATTCATATTTGAACATTTTAATAAAATAATATAATATAGGCCTAATTATCTCGAGACAATGTCTAATTATTCAGCCTAAGACGCAGTTTTGATTTGTTTGTTTGTTTATTTATTTTTAATTTGTATTTATTTTATGATATTTTATATTTTATATATATATATTTAATGTTATTTTTAATTAATTTAATTTTGTCTTTAAGTTTACCATTTTATTTTATTATTTCATTTAATATCATTTTATTTTATTTTATTTTAACATGCTTCGTTGTTGTAAAGTTTAGATAGCCTAAGTCAATCCAGTTACCTAACCTAACTAGATTACAGAAATCTTCGAGATTGGTTACCCTATGCTCAACAGAAGTTATTCTTTGAAGTTATTCCTAGAAATCAACGCTTCTGAAAAGATTTCACAAGTTTGTTTCCTGCGGAGCCGTTCGTACGTTCAATAATCGGAACCCATACCAAGCAGCAGCCCGTTCCACACGGAAGACGTACTAACTGGACCGTTTCTGTCCTTCAAATAAATGCTTCCGTCTCGAGCTGCCCGCTGTTGGTGTAAACACTCGTGACGTGAGCATGGTGAAATAACAGCGGACATATTCCAGTGTAGCCGGTATATATGTAACAGCACTTTCCAAGGGTTCAGGATGCATTCGCGTATTTTATTGAAAGGAACAGCAGCAGCTGTTGCTGCGAGGAGGATTCGCCATATACTGGGGCCCGGGATGATATCAAGAGAAGGGTGGAACTGCAGCGCACATGAGGTCAAACTCCTGTTTATCACCTCTTATAAAGCCTTTCTTGGATTTATAGATTGTTATTAGCTGGTTTAGAGTTCAACCTTTCACTCCTAGTATTACATTATTCACTCACAGGTCAAAAATACAGCTGTAGATACAGTAAACAATGCACAAATCTGGACATAAATCTTCTGTTCCAGATGCATGCCACATTATTATTATTATTATTATTATTTCCCCCTTAGTCTTTCTGTTCTCAATGTCATGTATGCATGTTTCTACCAAGAGCTCCTAAAAAACACAACAGATTCCTTTGTGTGTTTGCACACACTTGGTGAATAAAGCTGATTCTGATATAGCCCACCAGGTTGCTTTTGTTTTGTATTCCAACCCTCTACGCACACCGTGGCAATATAATCGCCATTGGCTAGTACATTTTTTTTGTTTACTCGCCAGACTGAAATACTATTTTACACACACACGTTTACTTAGCTATCTAAATGGGGACATTACATAGACTTCTATTGTTTTTATATACAGATAGTTATAC
>NW_015652145.1:747800-750621 GCF_001515625.1 Sinocyclocheilus rhinocerous
ATCATCCCATATTATTTAGTCGCCCAGAGTAAGATTTAGTCGCATATGCGAGTGATTTACTCGCAATGTAGAGGGTTGTATTCTGTCTTCAGATATGTTTATATGCGTCTTCAACTGTTCTATAAATCTTGACATCTTATAGGTAAATGCCTGCTCTGTTTACAAGGATTGTTTGTAAATGGATACTCCATGGTGTATGTTTGTTTGTTTATGTTACAATTACTTTGTTTTGCTATTTAATTGAACCCCTTTTTTTTCTCCACAGGGGACACTGTGGAGATCGGCGAGATCTCGTATGTGCTCAAAACTCCCAGAAATCCAGAACTTGTTCCAGTAAATCATAGTATGTGCCAGTTGTAATACTGTGGTTAGTCTGCTAGGACACCTGTGTGAACTTGAGGAGAGCTAACTTCATACTGTACATCCATTAAAAGTCACCAGAACGATTTAAAGTCATTGCAGAATAGCTCATAAACGTGACGTTAGTTCTGAGAAGTTGTTTAGCTTAATTTTATGCACGTGCCACTTTGGATTGATATTCTTTTGAAATCCTTTCTAGACTGTTCTTTACTGTTGTTGTTTTTTTTATTTTTGCTAAACAAAACAATCAAACTAAAATAATCATATGTCCAGACGCTTAATCGGGATGTTTAAAGTAAATGCACAAAACAATCAATTAACATGAGTTAAAGATCAGAGATATAAAAAATGTAGATATGTAAATATACCTTTGCCATCAGAGTCATTAGGTCCAGTGCTCCTGATTTTAAAGCATTTTGATAATTAACTGTGTACATAGCTTTTGACTTAGATTTAATGCACAGAGTCCAAGCTTATAGTGTTGCATCAGATTCCATCACTTGTGCTTGTTTTAGCTGTGTGGAGTGATGGATAGGCAGCAGACGTGGACGTCTTGTTTAAAGGTGGGCTGCTTGTAGGGGGTGGGTGTTAACTAGAGCAGCTCACAGCTCTCCTGGGCCCTGTGCTCATTTTCAGACCTATATAACAAGCTTTGTGTGTCAGGCAAACGACTCCCAGTTGACCAGCCTTTATGTTTGAATGGGAAATGTTTTAGACTGGATGATCAGCTATTCTTAGAGGTTTTCTCTGTTCAGAAGTCGATCTGATAGTGTATAATTTAAGCAATTAGCTACAGGAGGCCATGCTATATTGAGAATGTATGGCTGAAGAATGTGTTCTGCGCATCATTTACATTACAGCACAACCTCAAATGGATTATTGCATTAATGGTTACTGCATAAAAACGTTAAGCACAAACACCTAAACTTAAATTAAATTAAACACATTCCTTAAAGACTTAAGAATGGCTTTGTCGATTTTCCTGTTGAAATATTATCAAAGGCATTATCAGAAAGAAAAAAAAATCGCATTTAGTTTGCATCACATATGATCTGCTTGCTATCACTAGTCAATTGCTGTCAATTGTTGGGGTGAGATATTTATTAATTTGATAAACCTTTAGGAGTAAATATCTAAATGGCCTATTTAATTTTTTTATTTTTTTTTATTTTAAATATTTCCTATCACAATTTAATGTAATGGTTTCATTTCATTTATTTTATTATTTATTCTTTTGTTTTATTTAATTTTTTCTTTTAGTATTTTACTCAGATTTTTGCACTGTTATTTTAGTATTATTTGGATACAAATGTAGTATTTAATTAATATTTTGAATTGTTTTTATTTTTATATTTTAAGTTTATATAATTTTCGTTTAAGTTTTTTATGTTAGTTTGTTTTAGTAGTTTTGTGCTTTTATTAGTTTTGGATACTAATTTTAGTACTTCAACTTATTTTATTTAACTTATTAAAGACATTTTTTAAATACATCTCCATGCATGAAAGACACTTGATAGAGACGCGTGATATAATTTGACCAGCCACAGTCATCTAATAGGCAGTCATTGCTGTAGTTTTAACCAGGGGTGTCATGCACGTATTATTTTTGAGGGGGTATCTCGATTCTCAAATATGCGTAAGTAAATGCATTTAGTGTAAATGCGATTAGTGTAATCGATTAACTACACATAAAATCTGTCTTTTTAATTAAGTAGGCCTACCAGATATGGGTGTCATGCCATAAAATATTTTAATACGATTGACACTGTATTTAGCGTGAATTTAATAAAAAGCATTGTAAGTTAGCCAATTATAACACTTTCATTGTACAGAAAGAGAGCAAAGGACATTTACATTATCAAAGAACATTCTCATTGAGGTCTAGCCAGAGTTCAAGCACTCTCAAAAACTCCAGGTATAATCACTGAAGTTGTTTACACAGTGAAATGAATCTCTTACTTACCTTCGTACGCACATCTGCACTTGTTTCTGACGAGAGCAGAATTCAGTCATCTGAAAGCCTCTGATTGGCAATTGCATTCATAAGCTCAACAGAATCGTGTGTGATTGGTTATAATGCTCAGCGCTGTCTGTCTCTGCCTTAGCGCCAGCCAGGGAACGCAGATTTGAATTTAGCAGCTAGTGATGAGCCCCACTTCACAACCGTGTGTTTTCTCTTTTGGAAGCTGCATTCAAAATCCACTTGGCTCAGAAATCTGAGGGGGCACGTGTTTGCCCTCTCGGTTTGAATGGGCATGATGCCTCTGGTTTTAAAGGGGTCATATGATGCGATTTCAATTTTTTCCTTTCTCTTTGAAGTGTTACAAGCTCTTGGTGCATAAAGAAGATCTGTAAAGTTGCAAAGACTAAAGTCTCAAATCCAAAGATATTCTTTATAAAAGTTAAGAGTTAACCACGCCTACCTAAAACGGCTCGTTCTAACACGCCCCCACATACCTAC
>NW_015652145.1:754987-783612 GCF_001515625.1 Sinocyclocheilus rhinocerous
TTCGCGCTGTGGATCGCCGGATCGGCTTTCACCGTGGACGAAGCGGAGTCCAGCCCGGGGTCGTCACATGTGGTTGCCGCAGGCATCACAATATTGTAAGGGGCGTAACATTTCCGTCACATGCTTGAGGTATTCGGCCAATCACAATGCACTGGATAGCTGGCCAATCACAGCACACCTCGCTTTTTCTGACCGATGAGCTTTGTAAAAATCGACACGTTTCAGAAAGGCGGGGCATAGAGGAGAAACAATAATGTACAGTATGTGGAAAATAATGTGTTTTTTGAACCTTAAACCGCATAAACACATTTCATTACACCAAATACACAAAATAATGTTCTTTTTAGCAACATCATATGACCCCTTTAACATTATTATGAGGACATAAAAGATAGATCGTCGAGATCGATCACGATATAAAATCGACAGATCGCCCACCCCTTCCTGACATGTATAACTGTTACCCTATCATGTATTTTAGCACAGTTGGAATGCCATATTGACCTATCAGCTTTAAAAATGGAACTATCCATTTCGTAATTATACATGATATTACATCATATATTCTGCTCTTCATTATTCCACCACAGACCAAATGGACATCATTGTGTAGGAAGTCAAGAGAAAGTTACTTGTGGTCAAAAAAACTCTTTCCTCTTGAGTCTTTGGCTTTTCTTTGTGTCCCTTTTTGGGGTCAAGCAGGGCAAAAGGCATTTAGCTCAGCTATTTACAATTTGCTGTGTCAATGACAAACGCACTGGTCTGAGGTTTTAACTAGTCTCTCTAGTCTGCATCACATCCATTTCTAGTAATTATGTGATTATGGTATTCAGAATGGATATGGGTCCTGAGCTAAATTTGGACCATCTGGCGACATATTTATAGGCCTTGTTCCCACACAATCAGGCATGTATTTACATGTTAACCTAATTATATAGCGACTTGTTTTGTGGTCATCGGAGTAGCCCAGAATTTCCTGCTTTTGACGTCAATGCCGTTTGATTCTTGTACACATATAACAGACAAGATTTAGAGATTCAGCCCACAAATGGGTTAGGATCTAAAAAAAACAAAACCGTATTTGTCAAGAATAGAAGTGAGCTGCTCTGTGAAGTGGGTGAAATGACAGATGAACACTTTCTAAAACATACTACAGATAGGAAGTCCTCCTCAAGACGAAAAAGTGTCACAGACAGTCTTTCTGATTTGATGTAGATGTAGATTTCAGAAAGCTGAGATGAGAAGTTTGGTTGAAGTATGCTGTAGTCCAATGTTAATTGTATGCATTAAATGATCAGTCAACAAATTCTATTTTCAAGATAATGGACTGTTTTCCAAAAAGTTGGCAGAGTTTATTTATTTATTTACTTATTTATTAAATTTTGAATCTTGAATATCATGATGTTTTCTAGGTGTTATTCCAGCTGACATCTGAACTACCCATGATGGAATTTTCCCCCCATATTACGGCCTTCTTGTCACATGACAATAATGGCTGCAATGTTTGTTATATCACCCTATGTTTTTTTATATATATAGCCCTCCACTAATATTGGCACCCTTGATAAATATATATATATATATATGAGTATATACGCTATGTAATAAACCCTTTTGCCAGCTGTGATATTTTGTGACAAAAGTTGATTGGTGCTTATATGGTGCTTTTCTGCTAATATAATTACACATAATGCTGCTTATCAAATACTCATTGACAGTATTTTGTTCTAGATTTTCTGCTAATATAATTACACATAATGCTGCTTATCAAATACTCATTGACAGTATTTTGTTCTAGATTTTCTGCTAATATAATTACACATAATGCTGCTCATCAAATACTCATTGACAGTATTGTGTTCTAGAACAGTAACTTGCAGGTTGTTGCACCAGAGAATTAGACTCAGCTCTTGTCCCTGCCCTTATTCTGCACACTGTTGCCATCTAAGCCCTGTTCTAATAACCTCTAACCCAAATATCATATTCAGAATTAGATTACTTCCTGCAAGGTGCCTCAACTTTTTCCTGTCCTTTCTGTCTCCTTCAGTGTGCTGTCCGAGCTGCAACTGAGGGTCGGATTCTGGTGTTGGAGGGCCTGGAGAAGGCCGAGAGGAACATGTCGCCAGTTCTCAATAACCTGCTGGAGAATCGAGAGATGCAGCTGGAAGATGGACACTTTCTCATGTCAGCACAACGCTACGACAAACTCCTGGAGGTGAGGAGAACCATGCTGTATCTACAGCACTCCCTGTGGTCACAAAAGCAGACTGGCCAGTCAAAGAGCTGTCCTTTAACTCATGCTTTTTGGCCCTGTTTGCACCTGCTTTTAAGAAGCATTTTGGTCAGTCGCATTACAAGTAGACGAGGGAGACACATTCCCGTTTACACCCGGTGTTTTAATCGCTCTCTTTTGTCCACTTTCCTGATTTCTTTGAGGGGAGGGGTTATGGGCAGGTGTATATATGGGCTTTTACGGATCTTTCCATCTAATATTGCTAAATACAATCTCACACAATTTACATATGAATGCAAAAGGAGACAACAGAAAACGATATGGAGAGCAGCAGCTTTCGTTTCTTCTCTGATAGCCACAAAACTACACCTAACGCTGTGGGTTTGTGTTATAATCAGGACTGGTGAGAGGACATCGTGCTTTTTACATTAATTCGTACTTTAAAGCAAACTTATGATTTCAGACGGCAAAGTTTAAATCCTGTCTGGCTAGCGCACTTCAACAACATGTCCTGTAATGTTTTAGAATTGGGTCAGTAGGTAGAGAGGAGGTGCTCTTTTGTGGCTGTTTGAACGTATTCGACCACGAGTGTCTACACTACAAATGCAAATCGGACAAATGAGATTTCAACTACCTCTGGAAGTGGTCAAAAGTGGGCGAGCTTAAAATTAATCACACCCTGTTTACACTTGTATTTAGTGTTGTCCACTTGTGATCGGATCAACAAAAATGCATCTTAATATCAAGTGTAAGGTGAAATACAGGGCCTCAGATAGAGATGTTGGTAACATTTTACAATAACTTTATAATATTTGTTAACATTTGTTAACCAGTGTGTACTGTTTGCCATGTTGGTATTGGTCTAATAGGAGCACACTAAAGACGAGCTGGATGCGTGGAAGATTGTTCGGGTGAGTGAGCATTTTCGAGTCATTGCTCTCGGCCTGCCTGTTCCCCGATACAAAGTAACCCGCTGGATCCACCTCTCCGCTCCCGCTTCCAGGCCAGAGACATCAACTACCTTTCCTTCAAGGTGCTTTCAGACACACAGAAGCATGTTATGAATGTGAGATGTACTGATAAATGTGTATTGTCACTAGTGTCCGGCCTCTAATGGTTTATGTTTTTTAAAAGGACCAGCTAGAGCATCTATACAGAATTGGACCAAATGTGCCTCCTGAAAGGTACAGTCGTTTTCAAACATGGATTTTCTTTGGCCAAAAACGCTGAAACGATTTTCTCCCATCTTAGGGTGTCCCAGCTCTTGTCTTTCGCCACTACACTTTGTTCTCAGGAGTCTGCCAGCTTAAGTCTGCCTGATTTCCCTATGGACAATCTTCCATCTGCCCTCGCAGTTCTAGTGAGTAGCAGACTGCATGAAGTATGGTTAACGGTAAAGTGTGTCATTTTGCTTTAAGTTTGCTGTAATCTCACTAGCAGCAAACAAATGGAATTTAAAGGGGTGGTTGATTATGAATTCACCTTTTTAACTTTAGTCAGTGTGTAATGTTGCTGTTAGAGCATAAACAACGTCTGCAAAGTTACGACGCTCATACTTCAATGCAAAGGGAGATATTTTCTTTTAAAGAAATCGCTGTTTAAGGACTACAAAAAAAGGCTGGTAGGGACTACAACAAGCTTCTTCCCGGGTTTGTGACATCACTACCTCCGATGTTTACATAAATCCTGCCCCCGGGAACATGCAGCTACTCGTAATTGGAAGGGGGTGTGACGTTTCCGGACAACGTGCGCTAGGCGGTTAGCGAATCACAACACACTGGGCCAGCTAACCAATCTGAGCCCGATTGTGTATTTCTGAGGGAGGGGCTTCATAGAACCACGAACTCAACAGACCGTTTTGACGAGGAACGAAAACAGCGGTGTAGAATAAAGGTAAAATATGTGAAAATAACACGTTTTTTTTTTTTTTTTACGTAGCATGAACACATTACAGTGCACTCCATAAACACAGTCAAGCCTTTGAAAATAGCTGATCAACCTCCCCTTTAACATGGAGGGATATTATAAATGTGATTGTGCTGAAATCTAATTTACATCTGTAGAGGCATTTGATTTGTAGATATTGTTGAAGAGCATTTGTATGTGTTGCAGAAGCTGTTCCCCATGCTGTCAGTGCAGCAGCTGGTGCAGAGGCTTTACCCATACGAGGTCATGCTGGGAAAGGAAGGCCGTACTGCAGTAGAGGGGGTGCTCAATGTAAGTCTCTGTATACTCTATAAACTGTGTCCGTCTTCATTTCAGGCTGCAAAGGAACAGAATGTGATTATTTTAAAGGGGTGTCATTCTTTTCTATACCCACTGTATAATTAATTTCCACTAATGGAGACTCTGTGTCTGTTCTCAGAGGTTTGAGTTGACTGATGGGAGCACGAAACCTTCTCCGACTGCAGTGGTGAGCGTTGAGCCTGTGAATGGAGATCACGCAGGACAGGCAGCTGTCACCCTCAACATAACCAACCAGAACATCACCTCTCAGGTCAGGACACAGCGATGGTGGTAAATTTGCTTTGTGCTTTATTTGGAATTGTGGATTAGATGAACCGTTTCTTCCCTCGATAGGAAATGCTGTGGTTTCTCTGCAGGTTACATCAGGGACGCGGCCGAGTCGCCCATTCAACTGCAGTCCCGCTTTCATCGGCACCCCCACCCACGACCGCCTGCTGGCTGAGATGATGCAGTCCCACCTCGTCAAAGACATTGGTCTGATCGGAGCCAAGGTACACAGACAACTTCCTGTGGCCACCCTCACTGACAAATGCACTTTGAACTAGAAAGTTGATGTGTTTCGAACAATAGCTCACTTTTCATATACTGCCTGTTAAGGTAATGCAGGAAGATCATCGGGGTCTTCTGTGTGTGCGTCATGGCTTGTGTTCTTATTTAAGTGAGATTAGATCAGATGAGCAATGTACATCATATGCTTGTTTAGTAAAATTGCCTAGTGGTTTGGCTAATGCTGTTTCTTCTTGTTTTTTCAGGGCTGTGGCAAATCCGTGATTGCAAGAGAATTTGCTGAAATGCTGGGCTACAGCATTGAACCAATTATGCTTTATCAGGTAATGTCAAAACATAAGAAATTAATAAAAACTAATCAATCCCAAGAAGACAAAATGGTAACATTTTAAAGGAAGGATCAGTACAGGTTAAGCTGTACGCCACAGATGTTTTCGATTTCAATTGAAAATGGTTGTGCCTCAGCTGTTGATAAAAATGTAGTTTAGTTTATTGTACAGTAGTTGACGTGTTATTTTCTGTGGTGGTGTGTCATTGATGCTGTCAGTAGAGTTCTACTGGTAGTGAACCTGAAAATATTCCTTTAAAGTTGCATATTTTTAACGGTGCACAAGCTGATATAGCAGTCGTCTTAGATTTGTACTGACATCTAGTGGTGTGGATGCAGCCTGTTTTGCGTTTTTTGGTGAATTGGTGGCAAATTTGTATGAATCTAATTTTTTATTTATTTGTGTGATGTGCTTACACACCGCTGATGGTTATGTTTAGGGGTGGACCTTAATGCTTAGTTTTTGTTTGTTTGTTTGTTTTTTCTAAAAATCTTACTTTTTTGTGCAACTCAAATCGTTCAAATTTGAACAAATTCACCACCAAAATGTAAAATAACTGTTTCCTTCTAAAATGTCACTTTTTATTCTAGTTTTATCGAAAAATTTTGAATTTTCATACGACTCAAATCGTATAAATTTATACAATTTCACCGAGATGTTTTCATATGACTCCAATTATCCAAATTCATACGACTTCACCATCAAAATGTAAAATAATTGTTTCCTTATAAATTGCGCTTTTTATTCTAGTTTATCTAAAAATTTTATGTTTTCGTATGACTCAAATTGTACAAATTTATACAAATTCAACAACCAATTCGCCAAAATGTAAATTAGTTGTTCTCTCCTAAAAATCATCTTTTTATTTGTTTTTCTTTTTTTTCTTTTTTAAACTGATTATTTATATGACTCAAATCATCCAAATTCAAACTAATTTACCACCAATTCATCAAAATGTGAAATACTTACATTTTCCTCTAAAAATGTTTGTTTGTTTGTTTGTTTTATAAAAATCTTATGTTCATATGAACTCATGCAAGTTGAACAAAATGTAAAATGTTGTTTTCTTCTGAAAATCATATTTTCATATGACTTAAATTATCAAATTAATTCATACAATTTCACCATTAATTTGCCAAAATTGTTTATAGATACATTTATTTTTAAATTTTCTTATAAGATTGGGTTAGAAATTATACCGACTGTGCAGGGTTTTTTTTTTTTTTTTGCTTTGAAATTGCGAGACGCAGGGCAGTGGTATCAAAAATGTTTTAGAGAGGCATTTTCAAACTCGTCCATCTAGCGCATGTTTACATGGAGAAATAAATTGTATTGCAGCTTTTCCATTTTATCTTTAACCTGGACTATTCCTTTGTAAAATGCAAAATGTTCCCAGTTGTGTTTTCCTTTACCCCCTTTCTTTTGCTCTCTTCTGTTTGGGTCTCTGAATGTACCTTCTCATCACATGAGCATGGTTTTGTGTTTGCTCAGTTGTGCGCAGCTGTGGACAGTGAGGTTTTCAGATGAGTGTTTGGGTTTTTGGGGGAAAGCTCAGTGTTGTCCTGGGCATCAGCACACAGAGCCAGAGTTCATGCACCACAGGGGTCACAGATCTCCCTGAGTTTCCATCAGCAATCATTGGTGTTTTAATATTTGTGATTCTCGTAAGACCAAACAAAATATTTTTGAGCTCGAGTCCTTAAATAGCCATGTGTTCTTGGGTCGTTTCTATTCTGGGATCAGAGTCATGCCCTGTCCTTGATCTCCCCCAGTTATCATTAACAGCATTGGCCCTATTCTGCTTTCAGAACACAAAATCGTGTCAGCTGACTACGTAGGCAGCCTTTTAAGGCATCATAGTTGTGCTCCCAATGTAAATGCTGTTAAAAAAGACAAATCCTTTTAAGATACCATGTTTTGGCATCACATGTGTCCTTCACAGAGAAAGCAATACATTCACTGTAAAAAATTATCCTGGTAAATTTACAGTAAAAAGAAGAATAAACTACCAAATCAGCTTTTACCTAAATTGTACTGATAACCACCATGATAATACAGGGAGTAGAGTAGAAAACCACATGATAAATCAGAGTTCATCGTAAGTGGCCTGTTGATAAAACATATAGACAGTGCACAGGGTCATACACACAAACACAAAACACCAGCAGGGTGACACACAATGCTAAAATAATACAAAAAGCATTAACTAAATAACATAAAATGTAAGACAAAACACCCCAATGTACATTATATCAAAAATAACAATAAACAAAATTATTTAAATAATAATATGTGATGTGTCACAGAGGGACTTCTGTAAATGTCCTTGTACGTCTTATTTTTGATTTATTTTCATTAACGGTTAAAGGAATAGTTCACCCCAAAAAATTACATTTGCTGAAAATGTGTTCACCATCAGGCCATCCAGGATGTAGATGAGTGCGTTTTCTTCATCGGAACAGATTTGGAGAAATTTTGCATTACGTCACTTGCTCACCAATGGATCCTCTGCAGTGAATGGGTGCTGTCAGAATGAGAGTCCAAACAGCTGATAAAAACATCTTGGATGACTTGAGGGTGAGTACATTTTCAGCAATTTTTCATTTTGGGGTGAACTATCCCTTTAATGTAAAACTTAAACCAAAATGTTGACTGAGACTACAGACAAAATGTGGTGGGGAGCTGATGTGAAGAGCTCTTGCTGAGCGCCCCGCAGCAGCATCTGGGTCTGATTGCAGCATGCTCGTGTTTTCATGCACCTCATACAGACTGTGAAGAACCGCTCAGAGCAGAGTGTAAACTTTAGCGCCGCAGGTAGTAAAACACTGTGCGTGTGTACGTTTAATACTGGAATGTCGGGAATTCCTTTGGCTCAGTGAGAATAGAGCAGGAAAAGGAAGCAGTCCGTGCATCATGCTCAAGTTATTTTTTGCCGGTGAGAGCAAGAGGTCGTAGTGTATGGGGAAAAGAGGAATTTTGTAGCGCACTTCATCTTGTTAGCCCTCTGAAGCCCTTTTATGAACTCGTATGGGCCTCTGCTCGTCCCTGATGACATACAGTGCTTTCAGTTGTGGAAAAAATACTACGTCACAAGCCAGAAAAAGAGTCCAATACTGTTTTGTGTCTTGTGTTTCCACTTGTTATGATAGTTTTGTTATCCCCGTGTAGATTCACCTTGAGATAACTTTTCAGTGTTTTTCTTGTCTTAAAAGTTAATGTGAATTTCCCTCAAACAGTTTGACAAACAGTGGAAAAGTTCAATTGGTCTCATATTTTCATATTTTAATGTTTTTTTTAATGCTTTAAATTTAATGTAGTGTATAATAACAAGAATAAACTATGAACTTTGACACATGGAGCTGTATATGTGTGAAATTGCCGTTGAAAATTGTGTAATATTTGAACATGCTTGAAGCTATTGATAGTTGTTTTTAATGTTTTTGAATTTGAATTTTCTTCTTACCAAGGCTGCATTTATTTGATCAAAAATACAGTAAAACAGTAATATATTTTGAAAAATTATTATAATTCAAAATAACTGTTTTCTATTTGAATATATTTTAAAATGCAATTTATTTGCTGTGATGCAGAAATTTCAGCATCATTACTCCAGTCTTCAGTGTCACATGATCCTTCAGAAATCATTCTAATATACTGATTTGCTGCTCAAGAAACATTTAGTATTATTATCAGTGTTGAAAACAGTTGTGCTGCTTAATATTTTTCAGGAAACCATGATACATTTTTTTTTCTTTAGGATTCTTTGATGAATAGAATGAACTGCATGTTTGAATATTTGATATAGAAATCCTTTGCAACCTTATAAATATCTTTACTTTTAACTTTTGATCATTGTAATGCATCCTTGCTGAATTAATATATACTGAACAAAATTATAAACGCAACACTTTTGTTTTTGCCCCCATTGTATTTTCTTAGAGTATATATATAGTATGCTAAAGATTGCGGTCCAACGATCTGAGGGAAAAAAAAAACAGAAGTTATAAACTGTTCAGAAACTGGAACAAAGCAGAAAATACTATGTACAAAAAATTTTATTAATTGAACATTTTAATTTCACACCATATTTGTTAAAAATTAGCCAATATATTGAGTGATTGCTGATCATGGCACAGCCCTTTGCTTAAATCTTGAGTCATGGTGGATGTATTGTGTTATTATAAAAGATCAGTCACTGCCCATGCATTTCCATAACAATCTAAAGCAGTGTGAATGACTGACCACAAATGCACTGGTAAACCCTGTCCACACACACCTCTGTCCTTCTTTGTCAGCGTGCTACAGGATACATTAAATGACAGGCGTTGCCTCTGTGTGTGTGTGTGTGTGTGTGTGTGGTAGGACATGACTGCGCGGGATCTCCTCCAGCAGAGGTACACCCTGCCTAATGGAGACACAGCCTGGAGGGCTTCCCCGCTGGTCACTGCTGCTCAGGAGGGCAAGCTGGTGCTGCTGGATGGCATCCACCGTGGCACTCTGGCTGTGCTTTCCAGGTCAGCCTCAATCCATACTTACTCTACACTTACACTACTATACACTTACTCTAGAGGCTTACACTATAACACCAAACCCAGTGTGATGCCAACTCATTTTTATCGTCCATAATCCAGAATGGTCAGTGTTCACGTATCTATATTAGTAGTAGTACTAATAATAATTCTTATTATATTAATAATTAGTTATAATAATTCAAATGTTCGTTATCAATAAATTATTATTACTACTTCTACTAATAATAATATTAATGATAGAAAAATAAAATTGAAAACATTTATATTAATAGTAATAATTCAAATGTTCATATCAATAAATTACTACTACTTATAATAATAAATCAGATGTTCATAATAATACATTATTATTATGTATTGTTATTATGAAAATTTTTTTTTTAATTATTCATTTAATTTTTAAGTTTAAATATTCATTATATCAATACATTATTATTAGTAGTAAAATAATAATTTATTATTATTATTATAAACATTTGAGTTAGTAGTAGTAGTAGTAGTAATAATTTAGTAGCACTTTAAATGTTCCTAATATTAAATTACTACAACTACTACTAATAATAATGACAATAAATGAATAATAATAGGTGGACAAATTAGTTGACACTGGAAACTTGTTGCATCAAGGACATTGGTTAGGACATTGTGTTTTATGTACCTCTCTTCATAAATGTCTGTTAACAGATATTTTTTTGATGCAATTTTTTTTTTTTTTATCCTTTTATTTTTGGTCTTTTTGGCAGTTTTATTTTTATTTAATTTTCTTGAGAACACACTCTTGGTGTGAAAACCCAGCACTGCTATTTCTGTGCTTGAGTTTTGCACTTTGGAGCAGATTGCTGGTCATTTGTTTGGTGATTAATCTGGCCTGCCTACCGTCTCAGGTTGCTGCATGACCGAGAGCTAGCTCTGTATGACAGGACTCGACTACTGAGGTGGGACCGTTACCAGACTCTAAAAGACGAACTACAGCTCACTAACCAGGAGCTGCAAGACAGGTAATGTTTTAATCACACAATTGCATGAATCTGCTCCGCTGACCCTTGATTTCCTAATTTACAGTTGCAAAATGCGAGAACACACTCTTGGTGTGAAAACCCAGCACTGCTATTTCTGTGCTTGAGTTTTGCACTTTGGAGCAG
This sequence comes from Sinocyclocheilus rhinocerous, assembly GCF_001515625.1. Classification (NCBI taxonomy): domain Eukaryota; kingdom Metazoa; phylum Chordata; class Actinopteri; order Cypriniformes; family Cyprinidae; genus Sinocyclocheilus; species Sinocyclocheilus rhinocerous. Next base: position 765,978 of record NW_015652145.1, read on the forward strand.
ATTGCTGGTCATTTGTTTGGTGATTAATCTGGCCTGCCTACTGTCTCAGGTTGCTGCATGACCGAGAGCTAGCTCTGTATGACAGGACTACTGAGGTGGGACCGTTACCAGACTCTAAAAGACGAACTACAGCTCACTAACCAGGAGCTGCAAGACAGGTAATGTTTTAATCACACAATTGCATGAATCTGCTCCGCTGACCCTTGATTTCCTAATTTACAGTTGCAAAATGCACAGATTTTTAAATGCCATTCTGTTGTCTTTTGGTCATTTTCAATTACTATAAATACCACATAGTTTTTTTTTTTTTTTTTTGTAATGGAACCAGACATAGTGACATTATCAAGAATGTATAAATAAACACAGTAAAAGCAAATTTAAAGTTGTTTATTAAAGGGTTAGTTCACCCAAAAATGAGAATTCTTTCACCTATTTACTTCAAACGCAAAGTCTTTTATTCATCTTTGGAACATAAATGAAGATATTTTTAATATTATCTCATTATTTTTGTCCATCCATTGAAAGTCCAAGCAACCAAAACTTTCAAGCTTCAGAAAGTTCATAAAGACATCCATATGTCCGTTAAAAAATCCATATGAATCAAGCAGTTTTATTGAAGTCCTCTGAAGAGACACAACCGCTTTATATGATGATGCTCAAATTCCATGTATTGTCAATGTTTTTATAGACTTGTTTGCACAGTATATTTTGTGAAATTTTAAAATATACCATCATCAAATCTCATTATCAAAGTATCATTGTAAATGGTGTTTTCTCACATCTTTTTTATTTATTTTAATGGTTTTGCTGTAATTAAAATGTGTTAATATTAATTTATTAAATATATGAACTGTCCCTATATCTCTGATGAACTATGAGAGCAAGCCAAAAAAAACATTTAAGTTGGATAAGCACATAATGGCCTTAGGAACGGTCCGAGGCTCTCGTTAATTTATAAATGTTTTTATGTCCAACTGAGGTAATGCTTTTGGGAAGCGTGCCATAGAAATTAAGTACTTATATGAGACCAGTGTTCTGCTTAGCATTTTAAGAAACCCAGCCAGCACCTGTCATTTCTCATAAGAGCTCCATTCATCCATCCATCCATCGGTCCCAGTTCTAGCAGCAGCTGCAAAGTGTTAACTGTTGCTGTGACTCGGCAGTGCGCCACGATCATGGAACAGAATGGGAATCTCACGCTAATCAACACCTGTATGTGTTCGTGGGGGAGATGTGAGAATTTAGCACATTCATAGCAGCCCTCCTTTTTTATGAACTATCTCTCAGCAGTCAGATCAGTATGGCATGTCCAGTGTATCTCAGATGACTTTATTAAAGGGATAGTTCACTCAAATTATATGCATAAATACATTAAGGGAGATGCTATTTGCATTAGGTAAAAAAATTATAGATAAAAAAAAAAAGCGGAATAAGTATTCTCTATGTAATAAATAGTAGATAGATGCTATTTATACCTAGTGCAAGTACTTGCAGATACAGTAACAATAAGCAGTAATTACAACATATTCAGTGTAAATGTTATATTTATTAAAATCATAAATGGACAGGACCACACTTGTCCCTGTTCCTAAAGCCCACCCCTACATCTACCCCTAACCATTACCATATTGAACCTGCTGACCAGTAGAGGTTTCCTTGCTGGTCCAGGAAGGGAGCCGTAAGTTTTGAGTGTGGTGAAAATGTGAGCTGCATGCATCATGATCGATGTGCCAGCCCCTCCGATCAACGCGAGGACACCACATCAAATTTAATTTATAGACCTACTGTATTATATACCTGTTAACCACTTTATTGTCACTATAAAATACACGTTAGGCACTTTCTTCATTTTTTATTTATTTATTTTTTAAATAAGTGATTTGATATGCGGCAAGAAAAGGGAGAAGAATGGGATCGGAAAAAAGACAGATTTGAACTTGAGTCTATATGGATTATGTATTTAAAGGGGACATCGGATGCCCTTTTTCCACAAGCTGGTATGATTCTTTTGGGTCTTCATGAAATGTCTGCAACATACTTTGGTTAAAATTCCTCAAAACCACACCGTTTTTTTCCTTGTCAAAAACAGCTCTGTTCACAGCCAGCCGTTTTGGTGCCTGTCTCTTTAAATGATAATGAGCTACTGCTCACCCCACCCCTCTCTTTCGTGGGGCGTGTCGACACAAGACGCGTGCATTGCTGCCTTGGACTCCGTATATGGCTCGGAGGTGGTCTTATTCAAATTGCTAGCTATCTGCGTAGAAACCGGCTGCAGATTGAAACGGCTCGCTGGATGACACCGTTTCAGACTCCGACAGTTCATAACAAACTGGCTGTGTGTTTTCTTTTCTGCTTTTCTGAGCTGGCAGACTCGCCAGAAACCGAATTAAATGTGAAAAAAATAAAAAAAGTGAAAAATTAATCCGATGTCCCCTTTAAATATTTAAAGGTGTAGTATGTCATTTTGTATTCTAGCTCAAGATACAGTTAAAGAGGAAAAATCGCTATATACTGTATATATATGTGTGTGTTTCAGAAGTGTTTCTGAATTCAGTCAGTGCTGCAATATGTAAAAATAGAAAATTCGAAAGAAGAAAAGAGACATTTGATGTATTCGTAACTAGTTTCTTATCATGCTTATCTAATGTCATGTTAAACTATTATCCTATAATGTATATGATAATTGAATTAATATATTGTGTATTTGTGGTATTTTTTTTTTAACAAGGTCAACCCACAAAAACCAAAAAGATGTGTGTTTTGCGAAATTTAGGAAGGGTTGTAGGGGTTAATTGGGGTGGACTTCCAGATTGAGGGAGCAGATACAATTTTCAGACCATGTTTGGTAAAAAGAAGGCTATTGCTCCTCTGTGTTTCTAGTTTTTTTTTTCTTTGTTATGGATTCCTGGTTCATTTTCTTCTTGCAAACAAATAAAAGATAAAGAAGCCTACCCTACAGCGTCACACAGCTATTGAGCTCCTCATTTGGACAGCGGCTCACTAATGATGTGCCACTATAGATCATGTTGGGCATTTATTTTAATGTACTCTCAAGTTTTTATATAAGCAAGCCTTTAGTAAAACAGGTCTATAAAGGTGATATTATGTGCTTTCAGATCACTCAATAAGTCTATTTGTCACGTCCGGCTCTCCGTCTCATTTGAGGCCGCAGTCCTGAATGCTGAATGAATAGTGAATGTTCTGACAGCTCTCAAGCGTCTCATGACCAAAGCCACATAGAAGGTGCTGATTAATTAACTTTGACGTCATCTCTATAGAGCAGGGGTGGGCAAACTTGGCCCTTTCAGGCCACTTTCCTTCAGAGTTTAGCTCCAACCCTAATCAAACACACCTGAACCAGCTAATCATTGTCTTCAAGACTACTAGAAGACTACAGGCAGGTGAGTTTTATCAGGGTTGGATCAAATATCTGCAGGAAAGTGGCCTGGAAGGGCCAAGTTTGCCCATCACTGATATAGAGAGACTCTACCTCAGGACAACTAACCTTGTGACAGCGAGTCTAGACAAGCGTCCGTGTCTGTGAGAAACACTGAGTTACGATGAGATGCATTTCAGGCCATGACAATGGCTGCTTTCATCTCCAGACCGCAATAACAGGAAACTGCCCACCAGACGGTCCAGCTCAATTTAATCCGAGGGCTGATTTTATAGGTTTTGTCAGTTAACACCATGCCACTCGCTGTTTATTTCGGTCTGTCCCTACTTGCCTTCAGATGTGTAATTTAAAAGTGGTTGAGAAATTTTATGCCACAGCATATTGTTGCTGTGGTGCATCATCTTTTTTTTTTTTTTAATGGAGAGTTAAACTAAAGTTTTTAATAGTTCAAGTCTTATTTTTGTAATATAATAACTGAGTATGACTGCTGAATTTGTTTATAGTGTTCAGTATTGTTTTAGCATTCTTGTGACTTTTCAGATCTGGTTCCTTTTTTTTTTTTCCACATTTAGAAACCAAATGAACTCCATGATGTTGGATTCAAAAATGAACATCCTATCATCATTTACTCACCTCATGCCGTTCCATACCTGTTTGACTTACTTTCTTCTGTGCCATACAAAAGAAGAAATTTTAAATAATGTACTGGCGGTTTATTTCCCAGGAAATTACAGTGAATAGGGACTGGACTGTTCATGAGAGAAGTAGTAGTGTGTGTGTGATTCACTAAATTATTTAGACTGGTTTGTGAACTGGTTAAACCTGGTTTGTGAAAAATACAACAATAAAAACCATTTAAAAATGTAAAAAGAACTATGTCTTAGTTATACTAAAACAACACTTAATTTCTAGGGTTAATTTTCATCTCTTTGCTCTTAGATATGACATTATTGTAATCTTAACCACAGTTTATCAACACCTGATCAGAGAAATGACTAATCTGTGAGCGTCATGGTGAAGAAATCAGTGCTGTTGGATGTATATTTGCGTCCTGCTGGTGGAGCCCCACCTAGACGGGTAGGAAGGATGTTTGTGGTGGCGCGTCTGAGGTTGAAATAAAACCACTTCCTCTTCCTGTGTTTCCAGCCGACGTCTCAGACTTCACTTGTGGTCTCTTAATGTGGTTCCAACACTGCTCTTAATTAATTAGCGAGCCTCTGTTCCTGATGGCCTCAGACTCACATACACATTCTTTACTGTACAGGCCTCTAAAAGTCACGCTTTGCTCGGCTGCGTGGGCAGGGCTGCTGTCTCTGACCTCCTGAGGTCAACCCCGCGTTTGGGAGCAGAATATAGGTGCTCTCACAGAGTCAACTATTATTAGCATCTTGGTCTGTCTCTCTGTTTCTCTCTCAGTCTTTCAGACTTATCGCAGACAATACGGTATAAAGAGCTGCTTACTTGAACAGTTTTAACATCACATCTGTGCAAATTATGCAAAAAAACAGTGGTTTTCAACTGGTTTTGTCTTACAAATTGGATTTTACATTGGTATAAAAGTAAGGGCATTAAAATCCCATATTTATTATTATTTATGAAATAATTATGTATTTTTAAAGCTTTACTGTATACACTACTGTATAGATCTGTTTTGGAAGAAATTAATATTGAAATGTATTATGCATGGATGCATCAAATGTGACCGTAAAGACATTTATAGTGTTACAGAAGTTGTCTATTTCAAACAAATGCTGTTCTTTTGAACTGACTATTTATCATAGAATCCTTAAAATGATCATGGTTTCCACACAAATATTAAGCAGCACAACTGTTTTAAACATTGATGATAATGATAATAATAATAATAAATGTTTCTTGAGCAGCTAATCAGCATATTAGAATGATTTCTGAAGGATCATGTGACACTGAAGACTGGAGTAATGATGCTGAAAATATAGCTTTGCATCACAGGAATAAATTACGTTCTAGTCGATATTAAAATAGAAAATAGTTACTTTAAATTGTAATAATAATTCACAATATTACTGTATTACAATATTACATCATGGCTAACCCATTATGGTCTGCACAAAAATATTGCCCTTCACCAAGCTCTGAAATCTGTTACAGTTCCACATATGCAAACTTGGTGCATCACAGTTCAAACGACTGGCGACTAGTCTAAATTGAAAATAGTTACTTTAAATTGTAATAATAATTCACAATATTACTGTATTACAATATTACATCATGGCTAACCCATTATGGTCTGCACAAAAATATTGCCCTTCACCAAGCTCTGAAATCTGTTACAGTTCCACATATGCAAACTTGGTGCATCACAGTTCAAACGACTGGCGACTAGTAATATTGATGTCAGACCTGGAAAATTGAGTCTTGATGCACCATATTTATTTTTGTTTTTTTGGTTTGGTTTTGTGTTTTGCTTGAAAGCCCCTAGTCACTGTATCTCACTTTTACCTTGTTTGCATAAATGGTATTTCTCATAGTTTTTCAGTGACATTCAGTGTTATGGGTGAAGATTATAGCAGTGCACCTGTGTATGATTACTGCTAACAAGATGTACATTCAGTAATGATGTGTAAATGTTAGAAACGGGAGCTGGTGTCTTTGAAACCAGGGACATGGACTTGGAAGGTAGGAAGGTGTTGCTAGGCAACAGTAGGCAGTTGATCTGATGAAGATCTAAAATGGTGTGATAATGAAGAATCTCGATCGCTCTCTCTGTGTCAGTAGGTGTATCTATGCATTTCATGCAGGGGGCTTCACTGTTTATAAATAGACGGAGCTGTCCAGTGGGATTAGGTGGCGATGCAGCTCGAGCACAAGCTATTGTCAGCGATACAATATCAATGTGCCAGAGATCAGCGAGGTCACAGATCTTGACATGGGCATATCCTATTCATTTTGACAGATGAACGGACTGGCTTCACCACCTCTTGTTCTCATATAGTCATCAGTGATCAGGTGCCTTTGGTTATGCCAGCCCCCTGAAACATATCATGATCATAATAACAAAGATTGACAGTTGCTGTGACTGTAATGTCTGTGTTCAGGTCACCTGCTCCATTGTTTACTGCCTATTATTTGTATTTAATAAGAAGTGAAACAGTAGCCATTAAGAAACCTGATTGAATATAAACTTCAGTCATTTGTGTCTAATGTTCGGTTCCCTCAGAAGGATACACTACCAGTTTAGAGTTAGTATAAATTGTTAATGTTCTTGAAAGAGGAGTCCCTTATGCTCAACAAGACTGCATTTATTTGACCAAAAATAGAATAAAAATATATATTATATTATAAAAATATAATATTAGGGCTGAACAATTTATCAAAATAAAACTGAAATCGCAATGTGGCTGTGTGCGTTTATTAAATTGCAAAGGCTGTGATTTAATTAAATAAATCTGTGTGCTGCATGTTTCATTGTGAAGTGGCACAACTATAAAAGAATTAGAATTTTCAGCAGTCTTCAGTGTCACTTGATCCTATAGAGAAACTCAAGAAACATTTCTTACTTTTCTTATAACTGCTGAAAATAGTTTTGCTGCTTAATGTTTTTTGTGGAAACCGTGATAAATGTCTTTTCATGTCACTTTTGATTAATGTATTGCATCATTGCTGACTAAAAGTTTTAATTTATTAAAATAAAAACATTTTGAATGGTAGTATGCAGTATATATGTGTGTGTGTATGTATGTATTAATGGAGCGCATCAGCAATTGTCCTCTTTTACAGTGGCCTTGGTTAATATTTTTCCAATAAAGGGATTTTTTTTTATTATTCTTTAATCATTTACTCTCCCTCACGCCGTCCCAGATGTATATGACTTACTTTCTTCAGATGAACACAAACTGAGATTCTTATAAAAAATAATTCATCTTCATGACTCCATATGATGTAAATGTACAGAAACTTCCAAAGATGACAGACACTTTAAAAACCACATTAATTAAAAACAATGGTAATCCATACAACCCCAGTGATTGAATTAGTGTCTTCTGAAGTAAAACGATTGTACATCATGCTTCACAATGTGTTGACTTAAACACACTTTTCCTTACAAACATCTGTCGTTTCACTTTAAATGACATTTTTATGTTCATGTTTTGTTTGCTTTGTTTTGTTTGCTTTGGTTTTTTGTTTTGTTTTGCTTTGCTTTGCTTTGTTTTGCTTTGCTTTGCTTTGTTTTTTGTTTTGTTTTGTTTTGTTTTGTTTTGTTTTGTTTTGTTTTGTTTTGCTTTGCTTTGCTTTTGGTGAGATGAAAAGTAAATGTTGTTTTGTGTTTTTGTGCTGTGTTCAGGCCCTGTCCCTTGCTTCTTCATTGTCCACCAGGCAGCTGCTGAGAATCTGTCGGCGTCTTTCTCAGTATCCAGAGGAGAGTGTTGCTCACGCTGTGAACAAATCCTGTCTGTCCAGGTAGACGAACTCAAACACATTCATACATGTCTCAATGCCAGCACTCAACAACTAAATAACATTTAAAAAATAAAATATTCACAAACTATTCTAACTCTGCACAAGTTTGTGCAGTTTGGGGCAGGGCTGTTACTGACCTGAAATGTCTGAAACTGACCTCAAACATGAATCTTGTTTAATTGCCACACTGTATGTGTGTGGCATTTGGTCTCAGAGATGTGAGAAGAGAACGAGGGATGACCCAGTTATTCCTCCCTCACTGCCACCTCTCTCCTCCCTTCAGAGGCCCAGAAAGAGGTGGAGGAAAAAAAAGTTACTCTTGTCCCACTTTTCCATGACCTGCTTTTTTGTCTTTCGAGCACTAGAAGGAGAAGTGCAGTAGTCCACCGAGGCGGAAATGAGGACAATGAGGCCTCTTTTTTTTGTTGTATAATGTGTGTTTGCAGCAAACAGCATCATCCCTATGCGTCCTTATCATATTGAAAAAGCACTTTGTGCCTTTGCAGCCACATAAACAGAAAATTCAATTCCTTGTGTCATATCCGGACCAGAATTCATTTCTGCTCCCATTTATCTATTCATCTTTTGTGTGTCTGTAAAATGTAGGTGACCCTCTCAGACATAATTGATGCTTTACTTGAGTGTTTCCATGCTTTACTGCTGGAGCAGTCTTAGATAGATCTGGTCACATGACGTACAGTGGACCATAAAAGTCTGGGGCAGCTTTGTGAAAAATACTTTTTTTTTTTTTTTTACAAATGTGTTACATTTCTTCAGTGCAAATTATATTACCAAAACAAAAAAGGGAATTAGTACTTTTAAATAACACCTTTTACTTAAGTTACAGCAGCATTTCTGCTGTCTATTCTGCTTTCTATTCTAGAATGTCTATTCAGAGTCACATGATCGATGTCAGATTACATGATCAAAGTAAGATTTTTTTTTATCAAGGATGCATTAAATTGATCAAAAGTGACAGAAAAGACTTTTATAATTATACAAAAAAATAAATTTCAAATAAATGCAGTTTTTTAAATTTCTGTTCAACAAAGAATGCTGAACAAAAAATGTATCACAGTTTCCACAAAAAATGTTAAGCAGCACAACTGTTATGTTAAGAAGCTCAACATTGCTAATAATAAGAAATGTTTATTGAGCAGCAAATCAGTATATTAGAATGATTTCTGAAGGATCGTGTGACACTGAAGACTGGAGTAATGATGCTGAAAATTCAGCTTTACATCACAGGAATAAATTACATTTTAAAATATATTCAAATACTAAACAGTTCTTTTAAATTGCAATAATATTTCACAATATTACAGTTTTACTGGATTTTTGATCTGTTAAATGCAGCCTTAATGAGCAGAAGAGACTTCTTTCAAAAACATTTTAAAAAATCTTTCCGGCACCAGACTTTTGAACAGTAGCTTTTTTTTTAAATATATTTAGTGACCTAGAAATGCCTATAATAACCACCTAGAGAAGTAGACCCAGCTGAAAAAAATGATTTTGACAACCTGGTTATAACTAAATTACATATATAAGTGCTTTATCAAATCTAGGATTTCACATGTTGCCTTTTAAACCCTTTTGAACGCTGTCCTGGAAAAAGAAGATGTCTTGTACCTTGATTGTCCCTTTCAAAAACGTCTTTTTACATTTTTATTTTCAGCTTTAAATGACAAAAATCCCAGATTTTCAATGAGGTCTTATATCTTTGGACCCCACTGTGTTTTGTACTGCTGTCATTATAAAATAAGTTTTGTCTGTTTGTTCACAGCACATGATGGTCATGCAGGACATGCTGAAAGACTTCCTGTTGGGGGAACACCTGCTTCTTGTGGGGAACCAGGTAAATGAGGATTCCCATCCTCAGAACGACAGTCTGCAGAGACGTCTGAGAGCAGAGCAGACGTACAGTACACTAGCCCAGAGCGCTGGCGTCATGCCATGAAGCACAGCTGCATTTGTAAAGCATCTGGCCATCAGCTACAGGGTGAACTAGAGCTCAGTGTGCCCTACGGCGCCCAGGCACTTGCCCACGCTCTGCACTAGAAACCTGAGGCTTTACTGCGTTTGTGTATGGTTTCTGCGTTTGTGAGTTTAGATGGATGGATGGATCGATTGATGCACAGAACCAATGAAAGTGTGCTGGACATACAAAATGAAATAGTAGACCTGTCAAGTCAAGTCACCTTTATTTATATAGCGCTTTTAACAATACAGATTGTGTCAAAGCAACTGTACAGCATTAATTAGGAAAATAGTGTGTCAATAATGCAAAGTGACAATAGTAAACACTAATTTTTCAGTTAAAGGCAGTTCATCATTGAATTCAGTGATGTCATCATCAGTTCAGTTTAAATAGTATCTTTGCAATCAAGTCAACAATATCGCTGGAAATGAAGTGTCCCCAACTAAACAAGCCAGAGGCGACAGCGGCAAGGAACCAAAACTCCATCGGTGACAGAATGGAGAAAAAACCTTGGCAGAAACCAGGCTCAGTCGGGGGGCCAGTAATGTAAAATGGTACCATTTGTTAACATTAAAAAGTAAATGCATTAGCTAACATGAACTAATAATCAGCCATATATTTTCTAAAGTATTTATTAAACTTTCGTTAGTAAAAATATAATTATAATAGAATTGTTCATTGTTTGTTAATGTTTGTTCGCAGTAGGAATAAATTATACTTGAAATGTATTAAAATAGAAAATAGTTATTTAAAATTTTAATAATATTTCACAATATTACTCTTTTTAATGTATTTTTTTATTGAATAAATGCAGCCTCAATGAGCATAAGAGACTTCTTTCAGAAACATTTAAAACATTTTACTGACCCAAAACCTTTGAATGGTAGTATTTAACAAAGATCTGTTTAGCATTATATCATGCAGTAATAACAAAATATAAAGTGTTGCCAATAGTAACATTCAGTATTGCTGCCACACTGTATGTGTGTGGCATTTGGTCTCAGAGATGTGAGAAGAGAACGAGGGATGACCCAATTATTCCTCCCTCACTGCCACCTCTCTCCTCCCTTCAGAGACCCAGAAAGAGGTGGAGGAAAAAAAAGTTACTCTCTGACTTTCAGGGCTGTAGAGGTCCTCTCTAGGTGCTGATCCACCACCTTCTCTGCCGCCACAGAGGATGTGTTAAATTGGACATTAGGCCTTGATGTTAGAGTTACTACCATAAGGAAAGCCAAATTTTGAGCAAATGGATTTCTATTAATTCATGTGCATCCATGCTCTCATTTTCTTCATGGTAAGATGGCAGACAAAAGAAAATGGGTTATAGAATAAAAATAGAAATTGTAATGCGTAAGCAAGCAAAATATTCCTGTGCACATATGAACAGTTTCTCTAGGGCACGAAAAACTTTCTTGTGTGCATGCAAAAGTCTGCAAGAAAATCTATGAGAAAAACCCTGAGAAAACAAAAATATTTACAGATGACTGAACTATATACCAAATATAAAGCTGAAAATAATGCTGTATGAACCATTTATGTTAAATATGGTCTGAAAATCTACTGAGAGGTTTGGAAATTTGAGTCTGGAGAAGAATGGGATTTTGAAATGGAAAATGTGTAGGAACCCTGTAAATGATGTCAAACCTAATAAGGCATGTCTAAAGGTGCATTTTTCTTATATGAATGAAATATAAGAATGAAAGAGAGAATGAAATTTAAGAACCCCAATTATAGTTCATTTAATAAACCAATGAGAAATTATTTTAATTTCAGCTGTACTAATTTCAGTTACTCTCACAAAGCTGTCCTGTAGCTTCAGAAGAGTTGAAATAATAGTGCATGACTAATGTGGACTACTTTTATGATATTTAATGGTGCTGTTTTTTTTGTTTTTTTTTAGGAACATTACAGTATAAATCACCATCCACTTCCACATACTCTAATACTCTGCTTAACATCTCCCTTTGTTTTTATTGAAAGAAAATTATACAGGGTCGGAATGACATGAGGACGAGTAAATGATGACATATTATTTTAATTTGAAGGCGATCTAGTTCTGATCTATGTTCTTACTTTGTTCACAGGGCGTTGGGAAAAACAAGACTGTTACTCGATTCTTGCATCTCATGAACAGACCGAGAGAATATCATCAGCTTCACAGGTAAAGTCCCTTGAGTTCCTCAAAAAGCCTTCTCCGAGAGGAAGACCTATTATCAGAAACTACTCTCCTGTAGACTCAATTAGAACCTGGTCACGAGGCCACACCGGAAATGACCCATATCCGCTGACATCACATGCACCTTTTCATCATTAGTGAATAACTGAGTAATGTATCCTCTTTGTATATGAATAGAACAGAGAAAAAAAGAGAGGACACCTTTATTTATCAGAACGATAAACACCTGGACACGGATGCATCATACAAGTGTTTTCTATTAGGAGGTGAAGCTTCCTGTTGCAGACTCACCAAGTGCCTGAAATAAAAAGATCTCATCTCTGAGGCTCGAGTGAGCTATTTTAATCCTGATAAATTAGGACACGTGTCGACAGGGCAGAGGGAACTTTTAAGTTGTACTTTTGCCTTTGAAGAACTACAGTTAAAGGAGTAGTTCTCTTTTTACATTTTGCCACCCTTAACCTTGTTCCAACCCCGTTATTATTTTTCTTTCTTCTGTGAATCATAAAAGTAGATGTCTTCTTTTGACAATCCCTCTTAATAAAGTGTCAAAAAGATTTAATTCTTCCTAGTTAGATAAAATACTGGGGGCTCGTCCGGGATATTTTGAGCTATAACTCATCCAGCAGATTACTGTGTGTAAATATCAGTGCCATTTAGGTTATGCAATTCATTGTTAAAGATGGGATACATCACTTGTGATACTGTGCTGAATAAAGTATGAATTTATTGACAAGACAAAGCATAACATGCTTATAACAGGGCTCTCGCAGTCATTGAATATCCTGAAATACAATATCAAATCAGGATATTAGCATGATTTCTGAAGGATGGACAAGACTGGAAAAATTATGCTGAAAATTCAGCTTTGCATCACAAGAAAAAATTACATTTTAAAATATATTGAAATGGAAAACAGTTTTTTTTAGAATGTAACAATATTTCACAATATCAATGTTTTACTGTATTTTTTATCAAATGAATGCAGCTTTGGTGAGCATAAGAGACTTCTTTCAAAAAAAAAAAAAAAAACCTTACCAACCCCACACTTTTGAAAAGGCATGAAATTCAATAAAATCTTATTTAAAAAAAAAAAAAAAAAAACGACAGTACATATGCATTTTTAGTCATCCTCTGCAAATATTTAATCTGACAATTTTTTCTTTGTCAGAAACCGACTGAGCCTGGTTTCTCCCAAGGTTTTTTCTCCATTCTGTCACCGATGGAGTTTTGGTTCCTTGCCGCTGTCGCCTCTGGCTTGCTTAGTTGGGGACACTTCATTTCCAGCGATATCGTTGACTTGATTGCACAGATACTATTTAAACTGAACTGAGCTGAATGAAGACATCACTGAATTCAATCATGACCTGTCTTTAACTGGAAAATTAGTGTTTACTATTCTCATTTTGCATCATTGACACACTATTTTCCTAATTAATGCTGTTCAGTTGCTTTGACACAATCTGTATTGTTAAAAGCGCTATATAAATAAAGGTGACTTGACTTGACTTTGTGAGTGCAGTCTGATTTTTTTTTATCCGTTCATCACAAACGACTTAAAGTCATGGAAACTTATGTCACTGTGTCTAACCCATCTATGAGGTGCAGAGGTTGATGTCATCTTGAATGTTTCTTCTTGAAAGTTAAACCAAAGTCAAACTCGCATGCATTATGGCCTGGTTAGCGATTATGGAAGTCTTAAATTAGCCTAAAGTAATCACTTCAGGGATTCACCCTTCCACTAAGCCCACAGAGATATGCGTCACATTTCAAACCCGAGTGCTCTGTCCATCACACTGAATTGAGGTCAGTTTATTTTATACTTCTATAGGACCCATAAGCATGAATCCACAAATCATCTCACTCTCTAGAGATATTAGCAATGATTTAACTGTGAACAGGGTCTCCATTTACTGTACACGTGTGATGCTTCATGACAAACGCAGTCTAAGCTCTGATCTTGTATGCTTCAACAGAGACACTACAGTCCAGACTTTAACGCTGCATCCCTCTGTGAGAGATGGCATCATCGTCTATGAAGACTCTCCATTGGTCAGTATTCACCTCTGACATCATGGCTCTGTTTCAAATATAGTGAGCTTCTTACACAGACATCACAGAGACGTCTATTTGACGTCTGCATTTCCATCTGCAAGACGTATTTTTTTAGAGTGTTTGCTCATCTGCAATAAGTTTATAGGACGTTTCCTATCAGATGTCAAATAGACGTTTATAAGATGTCTTTAAGATGTTTATGATTTAGAATGTATATAAAACTGACGTCTGAAAGATGTCTATCAGATGTTTGTACACAGCAGATGCTTTCCAGATGAAGCGATCTTTAGCAGACATCTTGCAGACGTACGTGTGCTATCTGGGATATGTTTACTCTCAACGTTAAAGAGTCTTTTTTTTTCAGAATTTTTGATGCTATGGACTCCCAAATATAATGCTCCCTTGTTAGGGGCCCTTTTCCTGAGATATAAAGACAACTTTGTACTTTCATGTATAAACACCCGTTTACATTGTGTATAGTAGTGAAATGTTAGGTGTGATATTATAAAAACAACAAAATTAAATAGTTGAAGTAATAATTAGCTTTTATATTACCTTTACTAAAGCACATAGTTAAAATATATTTCTCCCATTCATACTAATACAAGTACAACTAATACAACCGTCTTATATATACAGTATTTGACCCTAGTTTGAAAACCCTGTTCTAAGAACTCGTCAGAGGAGGCAATCCCAGAATGCATTGCAACATATATTTTAATCGATAAACACTTAAGAGTATTAAGTTGTTAGCTCAACGACACACTAAAGGTGCGGTCACATTTACCGCTGCTTGGTGAAATTTCCAGGAATTTGTGCAATTGGGAGTTTCACACAAGGACGAAATAGTTGCACATGCAAATCCCACTCACTTGGTTTGCAAGTGACTTCTGTGAGAGTTGTGTATTATACATTGTTATGCTATTGACAATAGACGGTAGACCTTTTTTCGACCGACTTTAACACAGAACTCTACTGGAATCAATTCCATCGCTTCACCTGAGGAGCTGTATTTGTATGACATGCAGTTGAGGTTTCATTCCCCTTACGTTACGTGGTTCAAATCCTTTTTTTTTTTTTGCTCATATGTGACCCAGATCTGTCCCCCTTACAAACGCACATGTAAACATTGACTTCAGTGGCTTTTTGTTTGTTTGTTTTGAGCATACAAGACAGTTCAGGACTGTGATCAGTTCACACTTAAATCTGATACTGGCCACATTTCAAAACATAATGTCAACGGCCAAACAAAAATGTAAGCTTCACCACCTCAGTGGTTCTGGGTGTCCTGTGATCTCCTGAAAATCAGTCATGTGAAGTGTAAACTTTGCATAGTGATATTTATACATCTATCAGCAGATGGTCCAGACCACTGTTCCAGCGAGGACAAACACGTTGCCAGCTCACACCCGGAGGACGCCCGGCACAGATGAGGGAAATAGTGTTAAAAATTAATGAATGACCTCGAGGACAGTGTGTTATAATCCTCCACGCTGAAGTCGACCTGATGTTTTGTTAGCATGATGGTGCCATTTAGACGCGTTGTTTGTGAAGCAGGGTCGCGGGTGTTCTCTACAAAAGGCTTTTAACGATGTCTCTGCTCGATACAAGGTGGAGGGAGATGAAAAGCAGACTGTGATTCGGAGTTTGGCCCCTCAATTAGCACCCAGCGGCAGCTCTCAGGGTATAAATAGTCTTTAGGCTTTGAAGCCCTTTCTGACGCCTCATCTGATATCAATGCTTCCAAATGGTCACGCATTGTGCCGGGCCAATGGATAAAAGCAACAATAAAACACCCCTCATTCTCCACAAACTACCTTTCAGCTGTGGGTTGTAAATAACAGGCACTAATGTCACCTACATGTCAGAGGTGATGAAAACAAGCTGAACAGGGCTATAATCTTCAGCTCTCCATTAACTCCGATCCTCTTTGCTGTTTTGGAATAAAGATGATCTGGAGATGGAGTGCAATGGTTCAAATATGGCAACAGGAAAGCGTGGAAACCAAACTGTATATCAGCGCCTATTCTTTTTTTTGCAACATCATAGGAGTTAACGTGATATCATGGCCAAATTAAATGTAAAGATTTTACTTAAAACATTTTAGTTCAGGTTATTTGTCTTCTTTAAGGTGTTAAACAATTGTACAGTTGTTTTTACATCCAAGAGGTTAGCCAATCAAAAGAGGGTAGTTTACATATAAAAATCTTAAAGGTACACTACCATTCAAAAGTTTGGGGTCTGAAAGATCTTTTAATGTTTTTGAAAGAAGTCTCTTTTGCTTACCAAGGCTACATTTATTTGGTCAAATATGCAGTAAAAACAGTAATATTGTGAAATAGTATTTCAGTTTGAAATAGCTGTTTTCTATTTTAATACATTTTAAAATGTAATTTATTCCTGTGATGCAATGCTGAATTTTCAGCATCATTACTCCAGTCTTCAGTGTCACATGATCCTTCAGAAATCATTCTAATATGCTGATTTTCTGCTCCAAAAAAAATTATTATTATTATCAGTGTTGAAAACAGTTGTGCTGCTTAATGTTTTTATGGAAACCATGATAATTTTTTTCCAAGATGCTTTTTTAAATGGAAAGTTAAAAAAATAAGTATTTATTTGAAATATTTTGTAACATTGTAAATGTTGCTGTCACATCTAATTAGTGCATCCTTGCTGAATAAAAGTATTTATTTCTAAAAAAAAAAAAAAAAAAAAAAGAAAGAAAATCGCACTGACCCGAAACTTTAGTGTATACTGTAGTGTATAGCAGTTGCCTGAAGATAGAAAATGGTTGTTTTAACTACATTACACCTGTTTTTGGTGCAAGAAACGTTGCCTAACATAAGTCAACTTGATGGAGGAATGAAATATTGGAATAAAAATGTGCTCTTGTCTGTTGTTCTAAAGGTTAAAGCTGTGAAAATGGGACATATCCTGGTAATAGATGAAGCTGATAAAGCTCCCACAAATGTCACCTGTATCCTGAAGACACTGGTGGAGAGTGGAGAGATGATCCTGGCAGATGGAAGAAGAATAGTGTCAGGGGAAATGGGCAGAGAGGATCAAACGCATTCCATGTCACAAACCCATCACTGACAGGAATCCTTCTTCGATATCCACAGATCCACTGGAAGCAGCCGGAAAGCCTAATGCCATTGCCATGCATCCAGACTTCTGCATGATTGTTTTAGCAAACCGGCCTGGCTTTCCGTTTTTGGGAAATGACTTCTTTGGAGCACTTGGTAAGACTTATATATTATGCAGAATGCCATGAATGGCCAATCAGAATCAAGGATCCCAGAAAGCGATGTAATACAATTACAATAATTATGTAATACAGTTTCTTTTTTTGATGATTTAACGATTTACTCTTTCAGGGGACATATTTAGCTGCCATGCAGTGGACAACCCCAAACCTCAGGCTGAGTTTGCCATGCTGAAGCAATATGGGCCTGATAGTCCTGATGCAATCCTCCAGAAACTGGTGGCTGCATTCGGAGAGCTCCGGGCCATGGCTGACCAGGGAACAATCACCTACCCCTACTCTACACGAGAAGTGGTCAACATCGTAAAACACCTGCAGGTA